>NC_051428.1:30840413-30855413 GCF_015228065.2 Penaeus monodon | reverse complement strand
TTCGCGAGAAAAACTGCCGTGGGTACAGTTCTGAGCTTTTTAATACTTTTGATTCATATAATCAATGTTTTATGTGATCCAGGAGAATATGTATGTTTTAATTTGTCTGATGTTTTATTAATATATCTATCTATACTGTACACTAAAATGTAGACTGTACTTATACGTATTATTGTATAACAGTGTAACAAATAAATTATCTTTATCTTTACTAAAATGACAATATTTCTGACACTGACGAGGGAAGGTCGATAAATTTCATTGGAAAGACCATGTCTATGGAAGGTAATCTGAGCAATGTTGGAGTATGTCGTTTTCACAGTCCGACCCATCCTTGTCACAGACAGGGTCATCAGCCGGGGAGATGGAAACAGCTCCGGTACAAGTCCTAAGGGAGGAATGAGGCTAGACAGGATCAGATTTGAAAGTGAGGTCAATTAAGGCAGATAATGCACCAGCTTGGGACTTATATATAACTGAAAAGACGTGAACGATCGGAACGGCTGCGGAAGGAAACTTTGTCTACTTATTTATGGAGATGTTGAAAGAGGAAGTTTGTCATATGGACTGTAGGGTGAATCACAAAAAATCGATCCCACTTAGTTGGGCTGAAAAGAGTATTTAAAAGATTTGTAGAGGTGGAAGTAGCTGAAGGACGAGGACGGGAGGAAGAGAGAGTTGAGCGAGGTAGTACTACGGGGAGGTGGACAATAAGTATGTAGAGAAGTAATAAGGGAGGAGGGGGTTGAAAATGAAGATTACTGTTGAGAATAAGAAAATGGGATAGGGAGATGTTGGGAGAGAGGCAGTAATGTTTTCTAAAAGCTGAATAACGACCTGGATACATGACTTGGAATGGAATGAACAGTCAGCAAGTACCCAAGGAGGAGGATGTAGTAATAGTGTCCAGGGGGCGTCTTAAAAAAAGGATCAGGGTTGGAGAAGGCGGAAACGTCAATGTCTGTAGAACTGGTTGATAGAGGGTAGGCCTTAATGCCCCTAATAAAGGTATAAATATACATGCATACATACGTATATATATATACACATACACGCACACACACATAAAAACACAAAACACCCACACACAACACAACCGCACACGCACACGCACACACACATATACATACATTTATATTATAATATATATATATTTATATATATATATATATATAAAATATATAATATATATATACATTATGGGTGGGTGCTTCACGCGCATGGTGATGTGAAGCGGTGGTGTTGTAGCCTAGATAGATTTTAAGTGCCTGCAGGGCTTCTCGCTTGCAGCTTCCACCCCTGGCTAGCCCAGTGCAAAAAAGGGAGCAGCTTTTGCATAAGTTTCCCTTGCCAGGTCAGCCTCTCCATCATCAAGACTTCTGCAGTGCCTCCTCGCGGCCCCCCCTGGGAACTGGGTACCTTGCGGTCCCAGGCTAAACTGTGGGGATCTCGGAGCAGCAGGGGGCCCCAGAGGTACGGAGTTAGGGCCCCCACCGGCGTGTGGACACGCTCTGGCTTCATACCAACTCCTCCCCCCTAGCCACCCTGGGGTAATGGGCGGCTCGGGGAGGGGGGCCCTTTGCCAGTCCTCCTCCCCCAGAATGACCCTCTGGAAACGTCGCAAAATAAATGGAAATGCTGGGGGGAGGGGTGTTGTCCCCTCCCCCAGCAAGTAAGGCGGGCTGTGGGTTCCGCTGGGAGGGCAAATGTCAAAGGTGCAGGATTGGAGCGAGAGTTACTCGTCCCGCCTGTGCCCGGCAGGCCAACTCACATGAAGCTTGTGGGGGAAAGGGCCTATGGGAACCCCACAGGGGATAGGGGGGTCCCACAGCCTGCCGACCCCCTTTATTTGGGGTGGGGTTGTTGGGGGCGGAGAGGTGGCGTGCACCCGGAGGGGATACCGAGGCTTAACTCAGGCGTGCTTTCCGGGTAGGTGCTTGGAACATCCGGTCCTTGCGGCAGGATGAAGCGGTTACCTCTTCTATGGGGGGATTTTGAAGCGACTGGGAGTTGAGGTGGCTGCCCTCTCAGAGGTAAGAAGACCTGGTAGCGGCACGATCAGTGTGGGTGGTTACCCCTATTTACTGGTCGGGCCGCAGCGAGGGTCACCACCTCCAGGGTGTAGCCATAGCCATCTCCAGCGCTTCAGCCCGCGGTAGTCGAGGTGACACCGGTTAATGAGCGTATCATGGCATTGAGACTGAAGCATGTTTTTGGCTTCTTGTCTCTTATTGCTGTATACGCTCCTACCAATGTATATAAAATTGATGTAAAAAGAGAAGTTCTACCCCAAAAACTCGCATCTGTGGCAGACGATTGCCCCCAGCGGGGACATTCGCATTGTTCTGGGCGACTTCAATGCGGTATCCGGCTATGACCGAGCTGGCTACGGAGATGTCTGTCGGCCCCCATGGCTCGGGAGCTGACCCCAGAATCGAGAATAGCCTCCTTCTCCGGGACTTTGCTAGGTCCCAGAAAATGAGGATCTCTGGCTCCTGGTACCAGCGCTCCAACCCGTATCGCTGGATTTGGTACAACGATACAGGTAATGTGGCCAAGGAGATTAACCATAGCCTTGTTAGCACTTGGTGGAGGATCCTCCAGAACTGCAGGGTTTACCGGAGTGCCGAATTCTGTGGCACCGACCATAGGCTGCTTGTGGCTACCTGCGGGTCACTTCAAAAACTCCCCGTCCCTCCAGTGGCCACCCTAAGGTGTTTCACTTGGACAGACTAAGGGAGGAGGAGTGTGCCCGTGGGTTTGCCACGGCAGTCTCTGACCGATTCACAGAAGCCAGCAACCTGACGGACCCAGTTGCTCTGTGGGAGTCCTTCAAGCACGTAACACTCGAAGCAGCTCAGGAGTCCATTGGCTTACGCCCAAGGACAAGGCAGAATACCATCTCCCTGGAGACATTAGAGGCCACTGAAGCGTGTCGCAAAAGGGTCTGTGCATCGGGAATCGCTATGGGAGATCCCGAGGCTCAGGGGGAATTCCGACACAGATTATTGGCCTGATAGCAAGCCTCTATACTGGTACTGAAAGTGCTGTAAAGTGTGGTGGGGGTATGTCGAACTTCTTCCCTGTTAATTCAGGGGTGAGGCACGGCTGTGTCCTTTCACCCACACTTTTCAACACTTGTATGGACTGGATAATGGGCAGAGCTACTAGCCAAAGTCAGGCGGAGCAACAATAGGCAATATTAAGGTCTCGGACTTTGACTTTGCCGAGATGTTGCCACCTATCTGAGTCCTTGGAGTTTACTTGTGGTGGCTCTTGATGATTAGCAATGAGGCAAAACCCCTAGGCCTAGAGGTCTCCTGGCCAAGACCAAGATTCAGGACTTTGGGGGCCTGTTAGGGGAAAACCCCTTCAGTCGTCCATGCTTGCGGCGAGGCGTTGAAGTCAAAGAAAGTTTTTCCCTACCCTTTGGAGCGTAGTCCATATCTCTGGGTTGTCAGACCAGGAAGTCAGTAGACGGATTGGTTTTGGCAACAGGAGCCATGAACTCGATCAACAAGAGCGTTTGGAGATTTTCGGTACCTATGCAGAAGGACCAAGCTGCGTGTCTTCAAGGCCTTGATACTTCCAGTTTTTTTTTCTCTATGGAAGCGAAACCTGGACGCTATCCAGTGTCTTGGAGTCTCGCCTTGATGCCTTTTGTAACAAGTCCCTTTACCGGATCATGGGGTACAGTTGGCAGGCCCACGTGTCCAACTGGCGGTTACACCGTGAGACTGGCATGGGACCTGTTACTTGCATAATCCGAGGATCGCCAACTCCCCGCTATATGGCCACCTAGCTCGCCTCCCTATGGACGACCCTGCCCATCAGGTTGTCTCTCTGCGAGACATCCCTGGGTGGAGGAGACGTGTGGGACGTTCCTAGGAGATCATGGGTTGGGCAGCTGATGAGACCTGTCACGAGGAATTAGAGATTGGCCGTTTTGTCTGCCTGGAGACTCGCCTCGAGGGATCCTCGTGGCTGGAAGCGAAGGGTGGATTCGGCCATGCGCCCCGTCGGCGTTAGCCCCTGATGATGATGATATATACATATGGGTGTGTGGGTGGGTGCACACATATATATATACACACACCACACGCACGCACGCACGCACGCACACACACACACACACACACACACACCACACACACACACACACACTATTATATATATATATATATATATATATATATAATATAATATATATATATAAATATATTATATATGTATATATATATATATATATATATATATATATATATAATTTTATATAATAAAATAAAATATTATATATATATATTTGGGTTTTTGTGTGTGTTGTGTGTGTGTGTGTGTGTGTTGTGTGTGTGCGTGTGCGGTGTGCGTGCGTATATATATATAATATTATATATTATATTATTAATATATATATTAAATTATGTATATATACATAATATATATGTGTATGTGTATATATATTTTATTATTATATAAAATTATATAATATATATATAATATAATAATATATATATATATATATATAATATATAATATTTTGAATGTATAATAAAATACACATATGTAAAGTATGTATTTATATGTATATATATGTATGTATATTATCTATCTATCTATCTAATTTTATCTATCTATCTATCTATCTATCTATTATATATATATTTATATATATATTTTAATATATATATATATATATTGTGTGTTGTGTGTGTGTGTGTGTGTGTGTGTGTGTGTGTGTGTGTGTGTGTGTGTATTTTGTGCGTGTATATAATGTATTATGGGTTTTTACATATTATGATAAATGATATATATATATTTTTATATATATAATATATTATATATATAATATATATATATATATATATATATATATATATATACATATTTTTAATATTAAATATATATATATATAATATTATATATATAAAATATATATAAATATATATATATTATATAGAGAGAGAGAGAGAGGAGAGAGGAGAGAGAGAGAAGGAGAGGGGAGAGAGAGGAGAGAGAGAAAGAGAGATGGATAGATAGACAGATAGATATGTGTGTGTGTTTATCGTATTTTATATATATATTGTTAGTTGGTGTTAGTCGCAGGATGACGATCGCAAGATCCCTGCATTTGAGCATAAAATCGTATCGGCTAAAGGATTATGTAAGCGCCTTTTCACACGCTTAGATATTTGTGGCAATTTGAGGGACTGCTACCTTTAATAAGTCTCCAGATCAGTCCTTATGTACGTGTTGTCAGCTGTGTTAACTGTCGAATTGCCCTACACACACTGATGGCCCCCATGGTGAGGCGCACCCACTCTATACATCCGCCAACACAAGAGTCAAGGCGTCGCTTGTCGCAGCCACGTGGAAACCATTAACAGAGTTGATCTGGGCATCTTGGAGTGGATGATGTGTGGTCGCACTGTCACACCACTGATGCCAGTGCTACAGTTTAGATCATAACAAGATCAAAGATCGGAACATGGAGCATTAGAAGTTCATATGAACGGGAAAATTGGACAATATTCTCCACGGGATGGACAGAATGAATATCCAATGCTTAGGTTTGTGCAAAGTCAGATGGCTCAAATTCTGGCGACTTTATGAAAGATCAGAAAAGAATCCTCTTTCAGGAGGTCAACCACATAAAAATGGAGTAGCATAGGTCCTAGATAAAAATTGTTCCATCGTTCTGGGCCCAAAAAGGACTGCATGGCTTCTAGTCAAGATCAAACCTAGTGCTGTAAATGTAAACATCATAGTAGCATATGCTACCACTGTGGATGCTGAATACCAACAAATTGACAACTTCTACAGATCTTGTGATGAATTATGCTCATCATGTAAATCTAATGAAATTATGATTTCATGAGTAGCTCGGAGAGGAATGGAAAGACCGATGGGCCGCATATACTTATAGACTGATGTAAGTATAAACATCTGATCTTAACAAATACCGGGTTTAGTGTACACCCCAGATGACGATATACATGGATTACTCCTGCTGACAGAGCCAGAAAGCAAATCGACTATTATATGATTAGTTCAAGATACCGGAATCCAATCACAAAAAAACATACGGGTGCATACGCAAATTCAGATCACACTCCAGTGATGGTCATGGTTTTGGTGCCTTCATTGAGAATATCCAAGCAGCAACTGCTAAGGCTGCCGACCCCTGGTCGGCAGCCTTTTGAACATAGTGTGCCAATTAATAAACAGTGCCATTTTTTATCTACTGCCCTGGGTGCTAGGTGTTATATTTTTTCAGCACTACATAGCCTATGAAAACCCTTTAATCATAATTATACAGTGTTTGAATTTATTTATTGAAAGAATTCTACCGTGTCAATATCTAAGGTCATTAGCGGTGTATTCAAAATACAGCAATAGAGTGGGGCTTGGGGGAGAAGCCCCAGGAATAGCATTATGGTAAAGTATTGTGCATATATTGAGGAAATCAAACCTAGATACGATAGTGGATGAGTCTATCACAGATGTGACTATGTGACTATGGGTTGAGAACCAAAAATGATTACCTAACTAACTACTCCCCTGGAGAAGGATCATGGGTCAGCCATCCCAGTATAAAGACCCAGTCAACTACATGATGACAATTAATTCGTCAAACACCGCATCGGTGATAGCACAAATGTGATATTGTAGCTAGCGAAAAGGGTCAACATGAATTGACGATCAGGATAAGTGGACAAAAGGGGATGAAGATGAGAAGGAAAAGGAAAGCGGGAGAAGACAAGACCATGCAAAATTAGTGGAGGCGAGGGCTGAGGTCCAAGGCAAGGGTAATCCCCTACATTGGGCTTCAGTCCCGTCTTCTAAGCCCCCACAACAACACCAATCAGCAAGGGATTGCGGGGTAATGCAGTATGTATTGACCATTGTAATTATAGTAAATTGCATTTTCCTACAGATGCATAACATAAATGCTGCATTTTTTGTAGCATTTAGTATTCTTTGTTACAAAAAGATTTTTTTTTTCAACTTCAAATTTATACTCATTATACACATTAACATTGTCAGCCTGGTTGCCCACTGAATAACGCGCCCCTTGATAATCCACGCGACGGGCTGCTCAAACATGAGCATACCGTTATTGATTATTATACACATTAACCGTTGTCCTTGACCTTGCTTCCCTCTGGCCAAATTTGAAATTTTGGGTGAATATCTGGAAACCTTGAACTTCACACAACCCTCAGAGTGATTTGAGCTTGCTGCGATGGATTTGCTTCTAGTATGAAAACATCTGCTCACCAGTGTGAGCAGAGCCACATGCTGATAACAATGCAAAAGTTACTTAATTTATCAAGCAGTGATTTCCAGGAACAATATGGAGGCTGCATGATCATACATACTAGTTTTCAATATTTCTCGAAGATTTAAACATTTAGCTGACCACAATGATGAGTCTCTCTTTCTCTCAGTCATGGTGTATCTCTTGTATAAGTAGGGCATGTTTTAGTAGGGCATGTTTTAGTGCTGTCCTCAGTCGTGAGATATATCCTGAATCCTATGTTTACCTGCCCCTCAGACAGGGAGAGGGTGAAGGGCCTCCAGCAAGATGTCCCCTCCTCCTAGGTGTCAGCATGGCTAGTGTTGCCATTTCGGGGTTCCCCTTTTCCGATGTAGAAATGGAGGATAAAAGTCTAACCTCACAAGGACATGTTGCAAGTGTATCCCATTAGAGGGAAAGAAGTGAAGAAAATGTAGACATGAGTGACAATGAAAATGGATGCAAGCAGGAGAAGAGGAAGAGGAACGATGAGGGAAGTGAAGCAAGAAATCAGCATGTTGCCGATGTGAATGGCAGGAAACGATTGCTATTCCCACAGGACTGCGCCATGAATTTCCTAGAGAAATTAAGGTGGGCTATGGAACTGGGAGGGGCCGCGGTGGCCGAATGGTTAGAGCGTCGGACTTCAGACTGTCACGACGGCAATCTGAGTTCGAGGGTTCGAGTCACCGGCCGGCGGGTTGTTTCCTTGGGCAAGGAACTTCACCTTGATTGCCTACCTAGCCATTGGGTGGCCAAGCCAGCTCAAGTCAGTGCCGGGTAAATAGAGATGGTGACTCGATAAAAAAAAAAAAAAAAACACCGAGCGGAAGGCAATGGCAAACCACCACTCTAAATTGCCAAGAAAAATCATGGAAGCCCATGATCGTCAAGGCCGCGGTGGCCGAAGCGTTAGAACGTCGGACTGTCACGACGGCAATCTGAGTTCAAGGTTCGAGTCACCGGCCGGCGCGTTGTTTCCTTGGGCAAGGAATTTCACCTCGATTGCCTACCTAGCCACTGGGTGGCCAAGCCAGCCCAAGTCAGTGCTGGCCCCAAGCCCGGATAAAATAGAGAGAATGATTACCAAAAAAAAAAAAAAAAAAAAGGTAACACCGGCACTCTCCGTGGAAAGGAACTGGGGACCCTACACGTACTCACCCCAAGAGCATACAACATGAAAACTACAATTAAGTATCATGTTGTGACCACGGCGGCTCGGGACATGAAACCTACCGTTAAAAAAAAAAATATAATATATATATATTATATATATATATATATATATATATATATATATATATGTGTGTGTGTGTGTGTGTGTGTGTGTGTATGTGTGTGTGTGTGTGTGTGTTTTTTTCTTTTTTTTTCTATAGGCCGCGGTGGCCGAGTGGTTAGAACATCGGACTCAAGACTGTCACGACGGCAATCTGAGTTCGAGGGTTCGAGTCACCGGCCGGCGCGTTGTTTCCTTGGGCAAGGGAACTTCACCTCGATTGCTACCTAGCCACTGGTGGCCAAGCCAGCCCAAGTCAGTGCTGGTTCCGGATAAAAAAAATAGAGAGAATGATTACCTAAAAGGTAACACTGGCACTCTCCGTGGAAAGGAGCTGGGGAACCTACCACGTACTCACTCCAAGAGCATCACAGCATGAAAACTACAATTAAGTATCATGTTGTGACCACGGCGGCTCAAACTTTGAAAATCATGGAAGCCCATGATCGTCAAGGCCACGGTGGCCGAATGGTTAGAGCGTCGGACTCAAGACTGTCACGACGGCAATCTAAATTCGAGGGTTCGAGTCACCGACTGCCGCGCTGTTCCCTTGGGCAAGGAACTTGCCTACTTGCCTACCTAGCCACTGGGTGGCCAAGCCAGCCCAAGTCAAGTGCTGGTCCCAAGCCCGGATAAATAGAGAGAATGATTACCTAAAAGGTACCACCGGCACTCTCCGTGGAAAGGAGCTGGGGATCCTACCACGTACTCACTCCAAGAGCATCACAATATGAAAACTACAATTAAGTATCATGCTGTGACCACGGCGGCTCAGACATGAACCTACCGTTAAAAAGAAAGAAGATGGAAACTAGGCCAGAACCACAGTGATTTCGAGCCACTTATGAAGGAAGGCAGAGGGAGGCTGTATCTCATGGTAAGGGGCAGGCGACGGGGGGAGCCTACCCTGACGACTTTGATGGCTGTCCCAAAGGCTGGGGAAAAGCTCACAAAAGTGAAAATTTTTCCAATACCCGACGATATTGGACCCGAATTTCTGTCGGACGACGACCATTTATATGGGTAAAGAGGCACATGTCCAAGGGCGAGGAGCGGTGTCAGCTCGTTGCCCTCGTGAAAGGAGAAGTGCGGGGCATAGGAGGGTAGCACCGTACATGGAGCCGCCAAAGTCATGTGCCTCAAGTGCTTCATATGGGGCCTTTTAAGTCATGCGGGTTCTGTGGCAGAAAGCCTGTCTCTAGAATCGCCGAGAAAAACAGAAAAAGGAGAAAGATTTAAGCTTTGCTGCTGCAACTGCTGAGGCTCCCACAATGTCGGTTCCTTGGTATGCAGAGAAAAGCCACAACTAAAGATTATTTCCACATTTTCCCCAGCAAGGAAATCGCAGCACAAGAAAAAACGGCCGGCCACCACGCAGACAGAGGTGTGGAGGAAGACTACGACTTCATTCCCCAACGCCTGGCTGCTGGACTCACCGCGTATGGCGCCGTTACCGAAGGGCAATGATCAATCTCAGGACGAACGGCAGGGAGTGAAGGAAGTACCCCAGAATAATGATGCGGATACTTCTAGGAAGGAAGTATCCGCAAATATCCAGATGATGCAGACAATGAAGATGGATGTTACTGAAAAGAAACTGGAACACGTTGTGGACAAAGATGCAGAAGAACAGAAAAAGGGGAGAGGAGGCTGTAAAAGGACCCCCCCCCCAAAGATACAGAAATGGAAAATACAATATGTGTGGTCATACAGAGTGCAGTGTAGATTGTAAAATAACTATTAAGGGGAAAGAAAAAAAAATAAGAGCAAGTGTAAATGTGAGGAACACTCTCTGCGACCTTCAGTCACTCCTGCTAGAGTGCAAAGACCAAGAGAAAAAAACTCTTCCAAAAAAAGGAAGTGGGGACAAGCAGGCGGGCAACCATTCTTACCAGAGTTACATGCGTCCCACTTTTGTATTGAATAATGATATTGACGTAGTTAGTCTCCAGGAGACCAGGGGCACGATGGTGATACTCTCAAAATTAATGGTTTTAGATCGTACCATCTTTTTTCCGGTGACCGAACACGGGGAGTGTCAACATATGTCAAAAGTCAGTACTCTCTGAACTAACAGAGACGCCGTGCAGAACTAACGGCATAGAAAATGTATGTATGAAGCCTTTATTTACAAGGTAAAATGTATATTGTCAAATTATACAACTCTGGGAGATACTTTGATCTCAGATATTTACTCGATTTATTTTTCTGATAGTGGGTGATGAATGCGAGACACCGGTAATTAGATGAGAGGGCAATGCCAGTGATAAGGGAACGGTTTTCCCTTTTTTTTTAAAAAAAAGGGGCCAGTGCATGCTTTAGGTGGTAGAGAGGCAACAACACAAGGGTGGAAAATGTAAAGTGGTAATTGAATACTCCGCGTCATTTCGCGCTGTTTTAAAGTGCTATGGGAAAAAAAAAAACAAGAAAATTTCAAAAGTAAACGACAGAAAAAATTTGGGTTTTACAAATAGAGGCTCGTAAAAAGATATACACCCATTTAGATTTTTTAGGCGATAGAAAGAGTTTTAAAACAAACCCAAAAACAAAGAAAGGAAAGGGGTCATGGGGCAAAGAAAAAAAAGGACGCAGTAAAAAGACACTTATGGAAAAGGACGCAATGTTTAAAGGTGACACACAGGGGGGTAAAAAAAAGGGAAAGGGAAAAGGATAAACAAATATCCTTTTTATATCAAAGATTGTGGAGAAAAACGAAAAGTCCGAGAAAAATACTGGCAAAAATTTGACAAAAAATCGAAAAATGTAAGCTTTAAAAAATATGGTATCAAGAAAACGGGGAGGGTACAGAAACCCCATCGGCCCCCCACACCCGGGAGGAGGCAAAACAAATAATTCAGAAATGGGGAGGGCATCTTTTCCGGCTTCCTACCCCAAAGCATCGAGAGCCTTTGATACGTGGGAAACGAAAGAAAAGGAGCAAAAAAGAGTCACCCCTTAAAAATTTCGCAGTATTTGTCAGAGTATAAAACATACCGAACTCCAAAAAAATTAAAAAAAGAGAAAAGCACATCACCTGGGGAATAAAAATCGACATTCAAAAAACGTTTGTTTGCAGGGGAAAAAAGTCTTATTTGATCTATTTAAGATGCCTATTTGGGGGTATTGGAAAAAAATAAAACTTTTTCTGAAACATCAGGAGGGTCAAACCCGTATCTTGAATCCTGTTTATGAAAATGAGGAAAAATATATTTAAAAAGGGCTGATTTGGGGATAAACTAAATTGGAATTGTACTGTTTTAAAAGGGGGAAAAACATCTGAATGCCTAATCAGGTTTAAAATGATTTTTTTATTGATTTCAAGGAGCCTTTTATTAAAGCCAACGGGAAGTGATTTTGTATAAGTGAAAAGGCTAGGTGTCCCGGGAAAGTGATGAAGTGGAATGGTAATTTTTTGTCTGAGAGACGAGTTGTGTTGGTTTTTAAGGGTGTTTTAGCGGAGGAAATCTTGAGCGGGTAAAACCCAGGGAGGGTTTTAACCCCAACGCTATTTATTGTACAAATAAACAAATTCCCCCAGAGTACCCCAGGGTTTCCCAGCCAATTATACGCAGATGACATATGATACAAAGGACAAAAACCCACGTCGTTACAGACGGCGCAAAACAACTTTTTTGGCCTACTAAAACATATTTTGGTTTATAAAACAAAAAAAATTTTCGGGGAAAAAAAGGGGGGGAAACGTGAGTTTTGAGTTAAACGGCAAACAGGTGGAGAAATATTGACATAAAATATCTGGTGTGTACAAAGACTTTATTTCCTCAATAAAGTGCTGAGGTGAAACATATATTGAATATAGTAAGGGGCGGTTACGGGCACCAAAAACACTTGCTTGACGGGTAGGGGCCGGGGTTCCTTTCGAGATGTTACATTGTATCTTGGTGGATTATGCAGCACCGGCACCCCCCATAGCCTTCAAGGGGGGTCCCAAAAATGAAGCCTACAGAATCCCCCTATGCGAATAATTTCGGGGTTAAAAAACCAGAATAAATATAATGAGAGCAGAGACGGGATTCAAAGCATTTACATGAGCGGAAAAACGAAATCGGGGCCCATAGGTTAATGGGGGGGCAGGGAAAAAAAACTGGGGGAGAGATAGGAGCGGTTTAACAACAAAAGGGTAATTTTTCTAGAAGTGACCCTCGTGAAAAAATCCGGGTATGAACTAGGAACTTAAAAAACGTAGGCATAAAATAAACAGTCTAACAAAAATTGTTTTGCCCATATTTACTGTGTGGGTCTTTTATGGAGGAGGGCAGAGCGGATGGGGGTCATCTCAGACATTTCCGAGAGTGAAGTGCTCACAAAAGCAGGGTGAGAGGGGTAATCACTTTCTTCATCAAAAGCTAAACTTGGGAAATACGAACAGCGCTTAGACAGATGAGGTAATTAATAAGATGCTTATATTTGGGAAAAGCGGGGAGCACGGACTCACTTAACGGGCAAAAACCCCGGGTTTTTGCCCAAATTTGACGAGGTTTTTGATGCTCATGGGTTTGGGGGGGTTGGGGAGTGTGTTCCTTTTTTGGTAGCTTCGTATGTAGGCGTCACCTTAATGAAGCTGGATGGGGTTGCGAAGGGGGCGCCCAGGAAGATGAGGGGACATTAAGTATATGCGGATTTAAACGGGAAAGGAGCAATATCAAGAGGATAATTTAAAAAAATGACCGGCCGGATGAGGGGCGATTGAGAGAGGTACTTGAGTATACAAACTCTAGCGATGAAACGACTTTACTTAGGAAAGGGGAAAGGAAAAGGGGAAAAGACAGTGTGTAATGGGATAAGATTGGGTTTTTAAAATATTACGGGGCACTAATTAAGTAGGGTGGGGAAACCTACGACGTCATCCTTTGAGAGAAAGCTTTGTTCAATAGACTTGTAAACAGTAAAAAAGTCTCTCTCTTCTCTCTCTCTCTCTCCTCTCTTTTTTTTTTTATATATATATAAATAAAAATTTATATATATATATATATATATATATATAAAATATATTGGATATGTATATCCCCCCCCCCTTTCTGTCTTTCTATTCTCCACACTCTCTCTCTTTTTTTCGGATCACGTATTTCCCACGGGAAAACACTCGAACCCCAAACTCGGCACCGTCCCAAAAAGGTTGCCGCCCACGCCTACACTCGGTTTTTTGGTGGTGTGGTGTGTGTGTGTGTGGGGGTGTTTTGGTGGTTGGTGTGTGTGTGGGGGTGTGTGTGTGTTTTTGGGTGTGTGGGGGTAGTGTGTGTTTTGGGGGTGCGCATGTGTGCGTGGTGTTTGCGTGCGTTTGGGCTGTGTGCGTTTGGTGTGGGTGTGTGGTGTGGGGTGTGGTGTGTGGTTTTGGGGGTGTGTGTGTGTGTGTGGTGGGGGTGTGGTGTGTGTGGTGTTGTGTGTGTATGCTTTGTGGTGGGGTGGTGTGTGTGTGCGCGCGCGCTTGCATACCGATATTCGCAGTTAGCCTTGTGCATGCACCAGTTGCAGAATTACAGAGTGACAAATTAGAGTGTAGGTACAACTTCGCTCAAGGGAAAAAAGGTGACGGAAAAAATTCTAAGATTAAAGGAAAGTATATTAAAAAAAAAAAAAAAAAAAAAAAAAAATTTTATAAATTTTTAATTATTAAAAAAAAAATATATATATATAACCACAGGATTATGGACGGCAAATTGCAATCTTAGTTGTAATACTTTCATTTTAATTTTTTCATACGAGAAACAGACAAAAGACTTCACGCGTTAAAGGCTATTGCAATTGAGGCAAATAGACCATGATAATCACGCCATAGTTGAGCCTCCACCTGCCAGACGTAAAAGTACTGGCTATATGCAAATGATTTCAATATTAACATGTATTTGGAAAATAATTCTTATCGAAATATAATATATTTAAGATCATTTGGATGTTTGGATGTTAGTAAGTACGATCTCTTAAACTTCATGAGTCATTTAAACTTTCGTTTTAAAGGGCCCTCAAGTACAGCGGAAGGAGGGGTTTTTTATCCCGGGAAAAACTGCCAGCCCTAACTAAAACAAAAACCAACAGAATCAAGTAATGTTATCGAGGTCTAAACAATTTTTTTTCAAAAAGAAAAAAAAAAAAAAAAAAAAAAAAACAATCCGAACACATTTTTTTGTCCTTTGCGTATGAAACTTTATCCCCGTGGGCAGTGAAAGCGGGTTTTAAAGCCCGCCCCTTTGGCCATGTGAAGTTATTTCATTTTCCATTTTGACAGAATTTTTTTAGATCTCTTAGAACTACATCCACAGGGACTTTTGGAAGTGAGGTCTCACTAAATCGAATATCGTACTGAAGAAGGGTTTTTTTTTCCCCGGTTTGTTTCTTAAGGGCGTCTGGGGTCGGCGAGAACCCCACGGCTTTCCTTTCCCCCTGCTGTGCTGCTTTCATTTTTTCGGCCGGT
>NC_051428.1:30837150-30840313 GCF_015228065.2 Penaeus monodon | reverse complement strand
CCTTTTAGGATCATTCTCCTATTTTTTCCGGACCAGCATGACTTGGGCTGCTTGGCCACCCGTGGCTAGTAGCAATCGAGTGAAGTTCCTTGCCCAAGAAACACGCCCGGCCGGTGACTCGAACCCCGAACTCAGATGCCGTCGTGACGTCTTGAGTCCGAGTTCTAACCATCGCCACCGCGGCCTTATAGAAAAAAAAAAAAAAAAAAAACACACACACACACACACACCCCACACACACAATATATATATAATATATATTATATATATATATATATTATTATTTTTTTTTTTTTTTTAAGGTAGGTTCATGTCTGAGCCGCCGTGGTCACAACATGATACTTAATTGTAGTTTTCATGTTGTGATGCTCTTGGAGTGAGTACGTGGTAGGGTCCCCAGTTCCTTTCCACGTAGAGTGCCGGTGTTACCTTTTTTTTTTTTTTTTTTAGGTAATCATTCTCTCTATTCTATCCGGGCTTGGGACCAGCACTGACTTGGGCTGGCTTGGCCACCCAGTGGCTAGGTAGGCAATCGAGGTGAAATTCCTTGCCCAAGGAAACAACGCGCCGGCCGGTGACTCGAAACCTTGAACTCAGATTGCCGTCGTGACAGTCCGACGTTCTAACGCTTCGGCCACCGCGGCCTTGACGATCATGGGCTTCCATGATTTTTCTTGGCAATTTAGAGTGGTGGTTTGCCATTGCCTTCCGCTCGGTGTTTTTTTTTTTTTTTTTTATCGAGTCACCATCTCTATTTACCCGGCACTGACTTGAGCTGGCTTGGCCACCCAATGGCTAGGTAGGCAATCAAGGTGAAGTTCCTTGCCCAAGGAAACAACCCGCCGGCCGGTGACTCGAACCCTCGAACTCAGATTGCCGTCGTGACAGTCTGAAGTCGACGCTCTAACCATTCGGCCACCGCGGCCCCTCCCAGTTTCCATAGCCCACCTTAATTTCTCTAGGAAATTCATGGCGCAGTCCTGTGGGAATAGCAATCGTTTCCTGCCATTCACATCGGCAACATGCTGATTTCTTGCTTCACTTCCCTCATCGTTCCTCTTCCTCTTCTCCTGCTTGCATCCATTTTCATTGTCACTCATGTCTACATTTTCTTCACTTCTTTCCCTCTAATGGGATACACTTGCAACATGTCCTTGTGAGGTTAGACTTTTATCCTCCATTTCTACATCGGAAAAGGGGAACCCCGAAATGGCAACACTAGCCATGCTGACACCTAGGAGGAGGGGACATCTTGCTGGAGGCCCTTCACCCTCTCCCTGTCTGAGGGGCAGGTAAACATAGGATTCAGGATATATCTCACGACTGAGGACAGCACTAAAACATGCCCTACTAAAACATGCCCTACTTATACAAGAGATACACCATGACTGAGAGAAAGAGAGACTCATCATTGTGGTCAGCTAAATGTTTAAATCTTCGAGAAATATTGAAAACTAGTATGTATGATCATGCAGCCTCCATATTGTTCCTGGAAATCACTGCTTGATAAATTAAGTAACTTTTGCATTGTTATCAGCATGTGGCTCTGCTCACACTGGTGAGCAGATGTTTTCATACTAGAAGCAAATCCATCGCAGCAAGCTCAAATCACTCTGAGGGTTGTGTGAAGTTCAAGGTTTCCAGATATTCACCCAAAATTTCAAATTTGGCCAGAGGGAAGCAAGGTCAAGGACAACGGTTAATGTGTATAATAATCAATAACGGTATGCTCATGTTTGAGCAGCCCGTCGCGTGGATTATCAAGGGGCGCGTTATTCAGTGGGCAACCAGGCTGACAATGTTAATGTGTATAATGAGTATAAATTTGAAGTTGAAAAAAAAAATCTTTTTGTAACAAGAATACTAAATGCTACAAAAATGCAGCATTTATGTTATGCATCTGTAGGAAAATGCAATTTACTATAATTACAATGGTCATACATACTGCATTACCCGCAATCCCTTGCTGATTGGTGTTGTTGTGGGGGCTTAGAAGACGGGACTGAAGCCCAATGTAGGGATTACCTCTTGCCTTGGACCTCAGCCCTCGCCTCCACTAACTTTGCATGGTCTTGTCTTCTCCCGCTTTCCTTTTCCTTCTCATCTTCATCCCCTTTTGTCCACTTATCCTGATCGTCAATTCATGTTGACCCTTTTCGCTAGCTACAATATCACATTTGTGCTATCACCGATGCGGTGTTTGACGAATTAATTGTCATCATGTAGTTGACTGGGTCTTTATACTGGGATGGCTGACCCATGATCCTTCTCCAGGAGAGTAGTTAGTTAGGTAATCATTTTGGTTCTCACCATAGTCACTAGTACATCTGTGATAGACTCATCCACTATCGTATCTAGGTTTGATTTCCTCAATATATGCACAATACTTTACCATAATGCTATTCCTGGGGCTTCTCCCCCAAGCCCCACTCTATTGCTGTATTTTGAATACACCGCTAATGACCTTAGATATTGACACGGTAGAATTCTTTCAATAAATAAATTCAAACACTGTATAATTATGATTAAAGGGTTTTCATAGGCTATGTAGTGCTGAAAAAATATAACACCTAGCACCCAGGGCAGTAGATAAAAAATGGCACTGTTTATTAATTGGCACACTATGTTCAAAAGGCTGCCGACCAGGGGTCGGCAGCCTTAGCAGTTGCTGCTTGGATATTCTCAATGAAGGCACCAAAACCATGACCATCACTGGAGTGTGATCTGAATTTGCGTATGCACCCGTATGTTTTTTGTGATTGGATTCCGGTATCTTGAACTAATCATATAATAGTCGATTTGCTTTCTGGCTCTGTCAGCAGGAGTAATCCATGTATATCGTCATCTGGGGTGTACACTAAACCCGGTATTTGTTAAGATCAGATGTTTATACTTACATCAGTCTATAAGTATATGCGGCCCATCGGTCTTTCCATTCCTCTCCGAGCTACTCATGAAATCATAATTTCATTAGATTTACATGATGAGCATAATTCATCACAAGATCTGTAGAAGTTGTCAATTTGTTGGTATTCAGCATCCACAGTGGTAGCATATGCTACTATGATGTTTACATTTACAGCACTAGGTTTGATCTTGACTAGAAGCATGCAGTCCTTTTTGGGCCAGAACGATGGAACAATTTTTATCTAGGACCTATGCT
>NC_051428.1:30829650-30834650 GCF_015228065.2 Penaeus monodon | reverse complement strand
GACTTTGGCTAGTAGCTCTGCCCATTATCCAGTCCATACAAGTGTTGAAAAGTGTGGGTGCAAGGACACAGCCGTGCCTCACCCCTGAATTAACAGGGAAGAAGTTCGACATACCCCCACCACACTTTACAGCACTTTCAGTACCCGTATAGAGGCTTGCTACAGGCCAATAATCTGTGTCGGAATTCCCCTGAGCCTCAGGATCTCCCATAGCGATTCCCGATGCACAGAGCCTTGCGACACGCTTCAGTGGCCTCTAATGTCTCCAGGGAGATGGTATTCTGCCTTGTCCTTGGGCGTATGCCAATGGACTCCTGAGCTGCTTCGAGTGTTACGTGCTTGAAGGACTCCCACAGAGCAACTGGGTCCGTCAGGTTGCTGGCTTCTGTGAATCGGTCAGAGACTGCCGTGGCAAACCCACGGGCACACTCCTCCTCCCTTAGTCTGTCCAAGTGAAACACCTTAGGGTGGCCACTGGAGGGACGGGGAGTTTTGAAGTGGACCCCGCAGGGTAGCCACAAGCAGCCTATGGTCGGTGCCACAGAATTCGGCACTCCGGTAAACCCTGCAGTTCTGGAGGATCCTCCATCGCGTGCTAACAAGAATGTGGTCGATCTCCTTGGCCACATTACCTGTATCGCTGTACCAAATCCAGCGATACGGGTTGGAGCGCTGGTACCAGGAGCCAGAGATCCTCATTTTCTGGGACCTAGCAAAGTCCCGGAGAAGGAGGCTATTCTCGATTCTGGGGTCAGCTCCCGAGCCATGGGGGCCGACAGACATCTCGTAGCCAGCTCGGTCATAGCCGGATACCGCATTGAAGTCGCCCAGAACAATGCGAATGTCTCGCTGGGGGCAATCGTCTGCCACAGATGCGAGTTTGGCGTAGAACTTCTCTTTCACATCAATTTTATATACATTGGTAGGAGCGTATACAGCAATAAGAGACAAGAAGCCAAAAGCATGCTTCAGTCTCAATGCCATGATACGCTCATTAACCGGTGTCACCTCGACTACCGCGGGCTGAAGTCGACTGGAGATGGCTATGGCTACACCCTGGAGGTGGTGACCATCGCTGCGGCCCGACCAGTAGTAGGTGTAACCACCCACACTGATCGTGCCGCTACCAGGTCTTCTTACCTCTGAGAGGGCAGCCACCTCAACTCCCAGTCGCTTCAACTCCCGCGATAGCAGAGGTAACCGCTCATCCTGCCGCAAGGACCGGATGTTCCAAGCACCTACCCGGAAAGCACGCCTGAGATTAAGCCTCGGGTAGTCACTCCGGGTGCACGCCACCTCTGCCGCCCCCACCAACACAGCCCCAAATAAAGGGGGTCGGCAGGCTGTGGGACCGCCTATCCACCTGTGGGGTTCCCATAGGGCTTTCCCCCACAAGCTTCATGGTGAGTTGGCGCCTGCCGGGGCACAGGCGGGACGAGTAACTCTCGCTCCAATCCTGCACCTCGACATTTGCCCTCCCAGCGGAACCCACAGCCCGCCTTACTTGCTGGGTGGGAGGGACAACACCCCTCCCCCCAGCATTTCCATTTATATGCGACGTTTCCAGAGGGTCATTCTGGGGGGAGGAGGACTGGCAAGGCCCACCTCCCCCAGCCGCCCTCATTACCCCAGGTGGTAGGGGGCAGGAATTGGTATGAAGCCAGAGCGTGTCCACACGCCGGTGGGCCATAACTCCGTACCTCTGGGGCCTCCTGCTGCTCCGAGATCCCCCACAGATTTAGCCTGGGACCGCAAGGTACCCAGTTACCCAGGGGTGGCCGCGAGGAGGCACTGCAGAAGTCTTGATGATGGAGAGGCTGTGACCTGGCAAGGGAAACTTATGCAAAAGCTGCTCCCTTTTTTGCACTGGGCTAGCCAGGGGTGGAAGCTGCAAGCGAGAAGCCATGCAGGCACTTAACTCTATCTAGGCTACCACACCACCGCTTCACATCACCATGCGCGTGAAGCACCCACCCATAATGTATATATATATATATATATATATATATATATATATATATATTATATATTATATTATATATATATGTATGTATATGTGTGTGTGCGTGTGCGTGTGCGTGTGTGTGTGTGTGTGGGTGTGTGTGTGTGTATGTGTGTGTGCGTGTATGTGTATATATATATACGTATGTATGCATGTATATTTATACCTTTATTAGGGGCATTAAGGCCTACCCCTCTATCAACCAGTTCTACAGACATTGACGTTTCCGCTTCTCCAACCCCTGATCCTTTTTTTAAGACGCCTCTGGACACTATTACTACATCCTCCTCCTTGATACTGCTGACTGTTCATTCCATTCCAAGTCATGTATCCAGGTCGTTATTCAGCTTTTAGAAAACATTACTGCTCTCTCCCAACATCTCCCTATCCCATTTTCTTATTTCAACAGTAATCTTCATTTTCAACCCCCTCCTCCCTTATTACTTCTCTACATACTTATTGTCCACCTCCCCGTAGTACTACCTCGCTCAACTCCTCTCTTTCCTCCCGTCCTCGTCTTCAGCTACTTCCACCTCTACAAATCTTTTAAATACTCTTTTCAGCCCAACTAAGTGGGATCGATTTTTTGTGATTCACCCTACAGTCCATATGACAAAACCTTCCTCTTTCAACATCTCCATAAAATAAGTAGACAAAGTTTCCTTCCGCAGCCGTTCCGATCGTTCACGTCTTTTCAGTTATATATAAGTCCCAAGCTGGTGCATTATCTGCCTTAATTGACCTCACTTTCAAATCTGATCCTGTCTAGCCTCATTCCTCCTTAGGACTTGTACCGGAGCTGTTTCCATCTCCCCGGCTGATGAACCCTGTCTGTGACAAGGATGGGTCGGACTGTGAAAACGACATACTCCAACATTGCTCAGATTACCTTCCATAGACATGGTCTTTCCAATGAAATTTATCGACCTTCCCTCGTCAGTGTCAGAAATATTGTCATTTTAGTAAAGATAAAGATAATTTATTTGTTACACTGTTATACAATAATACGTATAAGTACAGTCTACATTTTAGTGTCACAGTATAGATAGATATATTAATAAACATCAGAAAATTAAAACATACATATTCTCCTGATCACATAAAACATTGATTATATGAATCAAAAGTATTAAAAGCTCAGAACTGTACCCAACGGCAGTTTTCTCGCGAAACGCTTACCATACAGGATTCGCGGTCAATTCTCTCTTCCTTCACACTAGCTCTCACGTTCCAATTTACAAAAAAATACCTGTTTCAAAATTTCACTTATTCGTACACTTTATAACCCAAGTTTTTCTTTCACCATGACCTCTGCACATTCACATAATCCATAACCAGCAGACTAGATCACCCATAGCCCGTTTCTCTCTCTTATGTAACATGTAAGAGCTGTACTGTACTGATGCGATGCCAGTACAAGCTGCAACTGCTAAGACAACCTGACAATAGAAGAAAAGCCTTTATCAAGCTGGTTCAACACAGAGCGCAAAGGCCTGATACAAACGTTTCAAAACAGTATATGAACTAGTAAATAATCTTTACCAAAAGGAATATAAGAAACCAAGGAAAATGGCTACAGGAGAAATGTGATGAACTAAGAAACTCAGTTGTAATCCCAAAGAGGGTGTTCTAAGGGGTAAGAGAGATCACTGGTCAGCAAACCTTTTCCTTCTCAAAATTTCACCCAGAGCAGCAAATGACTGCATTTAGAGACCGAGAATGCAGTGCTCGTTTTGGGGAAAAGTATGTTCAAAAACTTTTTGCAATGAACAAATGCCACCAAAAGATCTAGCCCTGGAAGCTGTCAATCTGGTCCACCAGTTCTGAGTTAGAAGTGTGCCTACAGAATTCCCTACAGCAAATGAAATCTGGAAAAGCTGCGGTCCTGATGGCATGTCATCAAAATGCTCAGGGCCTTAGTAGAAAATTATATCTATGAAACAGGCAAATTACAAAGAAATTATGAAATTAGTAGTCATTGCCCTACCGTAAGTCCCGGGAACACCATGAAAGTTTACATTAATGCCATTTAGTTTAATTTTCGCATGTTCTTTAAACTCATCAGAAGACAAATCCTACTCCAAAATACCAAGTCCCAGTTTGGGTTTCTGAAGGACAAAGGTACAAGGAATGATATCTTTCCCCCATGAGAACTCCTACCCAAATACCAGAGATCCAGTTTAGGGTTTCTGAAAGGTTTAAAAGGGATGAGGAATGCTATCTTCATTATGGGAATGCTTGCCGAGAGAGCCATCTAACACCAGCAAGACATCTGCTGGTTTTCATTGACTATCAAAAAGCTTAAACTTAAATTGTTCAAATCTTCGCAAAAACTGGACAGACAAAGATTGAGACTTACTCAAACAGTCTACCAAGACTGGTTCCCCATCAAGTGAGGTACCTGACAAGGTTGTGCAGTGTCACCTTACTTCTTGAATTTATACTCCAAAGTTATCCTGCGGGAAGGTGAAGATCGCCAGGAAGGAATCGTTATCAGCGGTTGCAAGATCAACAACCGTCATTATGAAAATGACACAGTTCTAATGGCTACATCTGTAAATTCCCCTCCAAAAACTCTTTGATGCTGTCGTGGAAGCCAGCAACCATCTTGGCCTCCATGTCAATAGCAAGAAAACAAAATGCATGGTCTTTTCAGAGTCGGAAGTCCCATCAACTTGTCCATTCAAATAATGAAAAATATAATAGACCTCCTTTTTCAATTATTTAGGAGCTCTTGTCACCTCAGATGCTCGCTTCATGAATGAATTCAGTCTTAGAATCGGACTAGCAAAAGATGCATTCTCCAAACTCCAGAAATAAAATCCGACTCATTAAAACCTTTGTGCGAGTCTTGGACACCGACGGTTGAAACTCGGCGTAGAAATGTGGTTCTGCCACGGGATGTTACGCACCGAGTGTCCAACAAGGAGATCCTCAAGAGTTGGACAGGAACGCGAGCTTCTAGAATTGATCCGAGTGCGACAGCTCAAATTCCTCG
>NC_051428.1:30812150-30814650 GCF_015228065.2 Penaeus monodon | reverse complement strand
CCACTTTCTTTTGAGGAGTCACTATAATCGATCTTAATAACTGTACCTTATGATTTATGATACGGCTTAGATCACTGATTAAAAGGGTAACCATGCTCCCCTGAGGAATTTAGTTCTCACCTAGATTTTGTACTAATTCATAGTAATACTTCACGTGTGGGGTTACATAAAAAATTGAGTACTATTAATAATAATCAACAATAAAAATATTAATAATTAAAATGGAAGAGGAATACAAAGTCATATTAGTGCGGCATGGTATGTAATAAAAACGGCTCCCATAGGATTTTTGTGCATTTTTTTTTCAGTTTTAGCTTAAGTAGGGACCAGACTGTCAGAAAATGATGAGATTCAATTTTTCAGACCCCCCACATGATATCTGGGGGGCCAGAATTGTCAGTGCACCAATTTCGGTAGTTTATCGACCAATTTCCATAATCTTAGAGTGATTTTGTAGGTTTTCCAGTGTGCTGAGTTGATTTATTACACTAAGAAAGCCTCCAGCAGTGTCATTTTTAACCTTTGGTTTAGCAGGTGGGATGTCTCTCCACATTAGGACCAACTGGACTAATCCTGCCCTTTCGAAGTGATACATTCCTCACCAGATCCTTGCTCTCTTTTAAACTTCTATTTTACAATATCCAGTGCATCCAGGACAAATAACCTCTTTTTTGCAGTTACAGACCATTCCGAAGGCATCTCTTACTCCTCTTTCGCAGGCTTAATGTATGGTAACCATTCTCTTAGTATCCACAGTAATTCCTCCCTGTTATCAGCGCTCGTGTCAGATGATGCAAAGCAAGACATCCTGAATTTCCCAGAAAAGGGACAGAAGTGCTTTGAGGAGTTCGTTTCTTAGCGCTGATAGCTTTTCCAACTGGATGGAGAAAACGAAAGTGCGTGTTGGAGACAAGGTCGTAAAGTTGCTTGAAGAGCGTGAATTGCTGGGAAGATTTCTTATCGCCCAAAGCAGCCGACCAAGTTTAGTACCAAAACTTGAGGAGACAATTGGTGAATATGAGATGTCAACGGTACCGCGTTCCCTTTGCGCAGTTGGGTCTCTGTACATCCCAACAGACAAAGCCAGTCTGAAGCATGCAGTTGAAGATGCCACAGCAGAGCCGACTGAAGTTGCCTCACAGCCAGACCAGGTGCAAAAGGAAGTTTCTTCAGTCAGTGTTCTGATAGTTGATGCCATGGGTGTGCTTCAGAGTATGCAAAAAACACCAACCATGTTGTCAGATCTTCAGGATGCATTCAACAAACGCATTGAAAAGATGATGGCTGGCTATGATGAGGGTCGAGTTGTGTTTAATAGATACATGGACCAGTCGTTGAAGAATAAAACTCGGCAGAAGAGAGCAACTACATCTGTATAATATGAAATCCATCCAGAAATGAATCTCACCATGTCTATCAAGGAACTTCTATTTGAATCATCAACCAAGAAGAAGCTGGCATGAATGTTAGGCCAAGGACCGCTTGAATACTTTTCAAGGGACAGTTCTTTCCTGTTGGTCGTTGTGTATAATAACGTCATCGAGGGACATGATTTTGAGGAGGAACACGCACATGAAGAGGCTGACACCTTGATTCCTCATCAGGTCCTTGCTTCTGTGTTCAAATGGTGCCATGCAAAAACTGTGTGTTTGGTCTTTGGATACTGATGTACTCCTGCTGCTTGTTGATCTAGTATCTCATGGACGCATTTCCGTTCCCACTTGTCTGAAGTTTCCAAAAGGTAAAGGCACGAGGGCACGAGAAATAGATATATTCGAGAAAGTTGAAGTCATTGGACATCATAAATGCCAAGGCCTTCTTGGACTGCACAACTTCTCTGGTGCTGACTGGGGAGGCAAATTTGTTGAAACCACCAAAAAGACGTGGATCGATGGCATTTGGAGAACGTTGCATTCCTGCAGAGCTCGTCAGTGGTGAGCTTCATGCACAGGTGAAGGCATTGGAATAATCTGTGTGCCGTGTTTATAATCCAAAAGGTTCAACAACCTTGCCATCATTAAGATAGAAACTATTTCCATCAAAGAACTTGGAGGGAGAGATGCTATCTCCAACTCGCGCCACATTGTTACCGCATATTCTCCGTGCCAACTACATTGCAATGAGGGATAAATCGTACCAGATTGAATTGAAGGAATTGATGCAAATGGATGGAATTTAGAGAAAGGACTGCATGTTCCAGTTAGGGGGCAGTAATTGAGCTCATCAAATGTGGCTGCAAGACAGGTTACAAGGGGCGATGTATTGCTCAAAATGGATTTACCTTGCACTCCTCTGTACAAATGTTATGGTGGAGACTGTGCAAACAAATAAGGAGACATTCGAATAGTGACTCTGATGATTAGATTGTCCTGATCTTTAGTGGACAACAGATTTGAATACGGAGTTGCACTCAATTAGAGACTGATTATAGATGTGGGTGCAGGCAATACACATGCCATTAAAAAAATCTACAAGTGGGATTTTGAACTGTACTAACTGA
>NC_051428.1:30797313-30812050 GCF_015228065.2 Penaeus monodon | reverse complement strand
CAAAAACAGTAATAAGAATAATATGGTGATAATGATAATGACAGTATTAATGATGATAATAATAAGTATAATAATGATAGTATTAACAACAACAATATCCAAATGATGTTCATGTTGATGATAATTGAACACAATAGTGCTATGATAGTAATATGGATATAAATGTTATTATAATGATGATAAAGGGGCAAACGAAGAAAGAAAATGGGTGAAATGAACAACAGAGAAAGGAGAGCAAAGGTATACAGAAGTTTTGCAGTGAGTGTCGGAAGTACTTAACATACGCTCAGTGGGGCTAACAAGATGTCACCGTTAATTTGCACAGCTTATTGAAGGTGGCACTGCAGAGGCTTCCTCGCTTGCAGCGCTGACCAAGCCGGGACAATCCAGAACAAGGATGTAGGTCAGAATGCACTTATACCATTTTTGCAAGTTGATCTGCATTTGCCAAGCTTCTCTTATGAGGTCACAGTGGGTTTTGGTTTTGTGAAGAAAGGACAGGATTGGTTATTATTCATCTTATACACACAAACATATACACACATACAAACACAAACAAATGCACTCACACACACGCAAACACACAGACACATACATACAAACACAAGCACACACACACACACACACACACACACACACACACACACATATATATATATATATTATATATATATATATATTATATACTATATATATATATATAAAATATATTTATGCATATATATATATATATATATATATATATATATATTATTATATAAAAATTATAAAATATATATATATATGCATATACGTATATACATTTTTTTTAACGGTAGGTTCATGTTTGAGCCGCCGTGGTCACAGCATGATACTTAATTGTAGTTTTTCATGTTGTGATGCTTTGGGGGTGAGTACGTGTAGGTCCCAGTTCCTTTTCCCCGGAGAGTGCCGGTGTTACCTTTTTTATAGGTAATCATTCTCTCTATTTTATCCGGGCTTGGGACCAGCACTGACTTGGGCTGTTTTTTGGCCACCCAGTGGCTATGTAGGCAATCGAGGTGAAGTTCCTTGCGCAAGGGAACAACGCGCCGGCCGGTGACTCGAACCCTAGAACTCAGATTGCCGTCGTGCCAGTCTTGAGTCCGATGCTCTAACGCTCGGCCAAACCCCGGCCCTACATGTATATTTCTACATATACCATATATATATATAATATATTATATATATATATATAAAATATATATGTATATTTGGAGTGTGTGTGTGTATGTGTGTGTGTGTGTGTGTGTGTGTGTTTTGTGTGTACAATACATTTTCATATATATTATATATTATATAATATATTATATTTTATATTATATATATTTTATATATATGTATATAATATATATATACATATATATACTTATGTCTATGTATATATATATATATATATATATATATATATATATATATATATATGTATATATATTTTTTTTAATATATTATATGTATTCTATTATACATAAATATATATATATATATATATAAAACTCTCTCTCTCTCTTTTTTTTTTAAAATATATATATATATAACATTATATATGTAAAACTCTCTCTCCTCTCTACATATATATCAAAAACATACTTACAAACATACATACATACATATATACATACATACCATACATACATACATACATACATACATACATACATACATACATGTATATATGTGTGTATGTATATGAAATATATATATATATATATATATATATATATTTTAATATATATATACATATACATATTATTTAATATATATTATTATATATATAGTATATTATATGTGTTATATATATATATATATATCATATATAAAATATATATAAAATATATATATATATATCATATATATCTTGTTTCTGTGCCATCGCCGATGCGGTGTTCAACGAACTACTGGCGCCATATTGTTTGTATGTTGAAATCGTCAAGGAATGTTTTTCTTGGTCTACTTCGAAATTCCTTGCCTTCAAATTTACCGCTTAGGCTAAGGTCTTCTAATGTACCTTTGCGGATTTAATGTCCGATGAATTTGAATTGTCCTATTCGGATCAATTCTAGAAGCTCGCGTCCGTATCCGACTCTTCTGAGGATCTCCTCATTGGACCACTTTCTGCGGCCTCTATCTTGTGCCGAGTTTCAGCCTGGACTCGCTACCATTAGCAGAGTCGACCTTACAAAGGTTTTAACGAGTCTGACCTTTATTTGCATTGTTAGTTTGCGGTCTGTTAGGATGTTCCGGAGTTTGGAGAATGCATTTTTTGCTAATCCGACTATTCGTCTGATTTCCTTCTTGCAAAGAGCATCTGAGACGACAAGAGCTCCTAAATAAATGAAGGAGGAAAGCATCAAAATGTTTTTTTGGGGGTCATTTACAGATGCGGCCCTGAAAACTGTGTCATAACGAAGGTTGCTGATCTCGCAACCACTTGATAACGATTCCCTGCTGACGATCTTCAATCTCCCGCATGATAATTAGATTAAACACATAAACTAATACACATATATATATATTTGTGTATAGTATATATATATTTATAATATATAATATGTATATATATATATACTATATATAATAATATATATATATATATATATATATATATAATATATATATAAGATTGCCTCCGGCACAGGAATTATGACACCACTTGCATCTAAACTAAATGCAGGAGGTGAAATTTTGCCTTGCCCTTAAGCGTTTGCCGATGGACTCCTGTGTGCATCGAATGTTTTATGCTTAAGGTTTTCGAGTGTAGTGAACCGATCAGAGGCTGATGTGGTGAATCTCCGTGTATGCTCCTCCACCCTCAATTTGTCCGAGTGAAACACCTTTGAGTGGCCAATGGAGAGACGAGAGATTTTGATGTGGACCGCAGGGCAGCCACAACCAGTCTATGGCCAGTATCCCCAGAACCCTGCAGTTCTGGAGGATCCTCCAGTGCTCCCTTAATCCATCAGTGCTCTAACCCGCATCATTTGACTTTGGGATGACGATATGGGCACCACATTCTTGTTAGAATTGGTACTCATATCGTTATACCAAGTCAAGTGATGCGGATTGGAGCACTGATACCGGAGTCAGAAATCATCAATCTCTGGGACCTACTAAAATCCTGGAAAATGAATAAATAGTTTTTTTCCCTATTTAATATTATATATATATATATATATATATATATATATATATATATATGTTTTTTTATATAAATATATATATTAATTTTATATATTATATACTTAATTTATATCTTTTTTATTTATTTTATATATATAATTTTTTATATAATATTTGTGTGTGTGTGTGTGTGTGTGCCCAAAAAAAAAAAAAAACCCCCCCAAACACAACACACACACACACAAAATATTAATATATATATATTTTATATATATATTATATATATAATATATATATATATTTTTATTTTATGTATTTTTTTTGTATCTCTCTCTTCTCTCTCCCCCTCTCTCCCTTTTCCTTCCCCTCTTTTTTTTATATTTATATTTTTTATATATATATATTTTAAATATTATACATTAAAAAAAATTTATTTATATTATTTATATTATATTAAAAAATATATTATATATATATTTTATTATATATTATTATATATATTATATACCCCATTGTATCTCACACCAACACATTTTTATTTTATAATTATATATTTTTATTTTTTTTAAAAATTAATTTTTTTTTTTTTTTTATTTTTTTTTTATTTATTTTGTGTGGGGGGGGGGTGGGTGTACATAATAAATCTTAATATTAATATTAATTTTATAATTATATATATTATATTATATATATAATATATTATATATATTATTAGAATATTATTTTAAAATAAATTTTATGTATTATACAACCACAACATTGTATTTGTTTTATATAATTAAAATTTTTATAATATATATTATAATATTATTTAAATTTTAATTTATATATATATATATATTATTTTTTTTATATTTTTTTTTTGGTTTTGTGTTTTTTTTTTTTTTTTTTTTTTTTTTTTTTTTTTTTTTTATTTTTTGTGTGTGTGTTTGTGTTGTGTGTGTGTGTGTGTGTGTGTGTGTGTTGTGGTGTGTGTGGTGCCTTTATATGTTATATAATATAAAAAAAATATATTATATAAATATTTTTATATTTTTATATATAATATATATATATATGTATTTATATATAAAACACGCACATATGTATGTGTGTATAAACATTTTCTGTATGTATACATACTCACTATTATATATATGTATGTATGGATATATATATATATATATATATATATATATAAATTTGGTTTTTTTTTAAAATTTGTTTGTTTTTTGGTGTGTTTTTGTGTGTGTTTTTGTTTATGTTTAGTATATATTTATATTATTATTTATATATATTTATTTGGTGTGTGTGTGGTGTGTGTGTGTGTGTGTGTGTGTGTGTGTGTGTGTGTGTGTGTGTGCCTTTATATGTATATATATATATAACATATATATATATATATATATATATATATATATATATATATATATATATATATAGTATGTATATGTATATATATAGCATATATATACATACATATATATATATATATATCTATATATATATATATATATATATATATATATATGTTATATATAATTCAACACACATACAACACACGCACACACACACCACACACACACACACCACCCACCACGCGCATATATAATATATATATATATATATATATATATATATATATAAAATATAATAAAAATTTTATATATATAAAATTTTTAATATATATTATTATATAAAATATATATAATTTTATATTTATTAATATTTTTATATATATATATTATTTTTTTTATCTTTTATTTTTTTATATATTTTTTATTATATATATTTAAAAAGGGGGGTGTGTTTTTTTTTTACAATATTTTTAAAAATTTTATATTTTAAATAATATATTTTTTATAAAATAAAAATATATATAAAATAATTTTAATATATATATTTTAATACATATATATATATATATATATTTTTATATTTATATATTATATTAAAATATATTTATTTTTATTATTAATTAATATATTATATATAATATTTTAAATTTATATTATATTATATTGTGTTGTTTTTACAAAATTATTTATTTAATAATAAAATATTTATTATTATTATATATATATTTTTCTAAAATTACATATATGTTTTAATTATATTTTTATATTTTTAATAAAATTTTTATACTAATATATTTTATTTTTATATTATTATATATATATATTATATATTTTTATAATATTTTATATATCTTTTTTTTTTTTTAATTTTTATCATTAAAAATATAAATTTTTAAATTACCTTTACAATTTTAAAATGGGATTATTTTATATCTTCCCCTTTTATATTTTTAATATATCTATATTAAAATTATACTATATATAAATATAATATTTTATACCTTTTTTAAAATATATATATGTAATAATATATATAAAATATATATATTAAAATAAAAATATTTAATTTAATATTATTTATATAAATATTATATATTTTAATATCTATATATATATATTTATTTTAAAATATTAAAGATATATAATATTTTTTAATACTAAAATTTATAGTAACCACATATTTTAATTTTTTATATTTAATATAATCTAGTTTGTATAATTTTCTGTATTATAATATACTTTTATATATTATATATTATCTATTTTAAAATAAAATATTTATATAATAAATTTATATAAAACCCAAAAATAAAAAATTATTTTTATCTCCCATTTTTTATAATTTATTTTTTATAATATTATTTTTACCCATATTATATATAATATATATATATTTATATGTAATATATATATATTATTTATCTTTTCCCCTACTATTATTTATATAAAAACAAATAAAATATAAACTATCTTATATATTATATATTTATCTATATATATTTATAATTATTATATATATAATATTACCTATGTCCCTATCTTTTAAAATATTTTGAATATATTTATTTTAAATATCTTTTATTTTCTTTTTAATATATTTTCCCAAACGGGAATTTTTTTAAAATTTACAAATCTTTTATCTCTATTATATTTTCTATATTATAGTCTTATTTTATCTCCTATCTCTATTTTTTCCTTTTAATCTATATTCCCCTACCCTTTATAATCTACTTTCACACCCCATAAACTATATTTTCCCCCATTATTTATATACTTATATATATTTATATATTTTATACCCTATTTTATATTTTAAATTTTATATAATTTTTTTTTATTTTGTAGGTATATTATTCATATTTGTGTGTATATTTTATTTTATATATATAAAATATATCTATATATATAATTATATAATATATATATATATTATAAAATATGTGTGTGTGTGTGGGGTTTTGGTTTGTGTGTGTGTGTGTGAGTGTGTTTGTGGGGTGCGGCGCGCCCCGCGTGTTTTGTGTTTGTGTGGGGTGTGTGTTGTGTGTGTGTTGTGTGTATGTGTGTGTGTGTAGGGTGTGTGTGTGTTTGTGTGTGTGGGGTGTGTTTTGTGTGTGTGTGTGTGGGGAGTGGTGTTGATTGTGAGTGTGGGGTTGTGTTGTGGGGTGTGTGAATTTGTTGTGTTTGGGGGTGTGTTTTGTCCCGTGTGTGTGTGAGTGTGTGTGTTGTTTGTGCCTTTATATATTTTCTATATATATTATATATAATATATATATATATTTAAAATTTTAAAATAATATATGTAAAATATATGTGTACACACCCCCACACACACACACACACACCACAACACCCACACACAATTATAAAGTTTTATATAAAATTATAATATATTATATAATATAAAATATTTTAATATAAAAATATATATATATATATGTTGTACAAAAATGTGTACACCCCACCCCCACACACACACACACACACACCCCCACACACACCCCCAAAACACACACACACACACCCCATAATATATATATTTTTATATATTTATAGATATAAAATATATTTTATATATCTATTAAATTATTATTAATATATATATGCATATATACACCTTTTGTATACATAGTATACAATATATATAATTATTATTATATATTAAAATATATATATATATATATATATATGTCCCAATAATATATATACATATATAATATATAAAATACATATGTCTTTACAAAATATTATTTTATATATAATATATATATATATATATTTTAAATATATATTATGTTTTGTGTGTGTTTTGTGTGGGTGTGTGTGTGGGTGTGTGGGGTGGGTGTTTTTTTTGTGTGGGGTGGGTGTACACACACCCCACACCACCACACACACACACAAAACACACACACACACACACCCCCACACACACAAAACACACACACCCCACTACACACACCCACACAAATTAATATATTATATATATATATTTTATATAAAATATAAAATTATATATATATATATAAAATTATATTAATACAAAATTTTGTTTTAAGGGTGTAATAATTTGAAATATACCCACCCACATACATATGTAAAATAATACATATATAAATGTCCCTTTTTAACTTATATTTATATATATATATATATATATATATATTATATTATATATTTAATATATATGTTGTGTGTGTGTAAACACACAACACCACACATACACCCACACCCACACACACCACACCCACACACACACACACACACACACACACACACTATATATTTTTATATATATATATCTTTTATAAATATAAAATATATTTTAATATTTTATATATATATATGTATTTATGTAAAACATATATACACCTTTATATATATATATATATAATATAATATAATAATATATACCCCAAAATATATATATATTTTTATATATATAATTACATGAAATGTATGTATACATATAAAACCCCTTTTTTATTTATCCATATTTTCCCTTTTATATATTTATATATATATATATTATATTTTTATATATTATATAATATATATATATATGAAAATTATGCTTTAAAAACACCTTTATATATACTATATATTATATATATATATAAAATTATAATAATTTTATATATATTATATTATATATTAGTATAACACCCCACCACACACGAACCCAGATATATATAATATATATATAATTATATATTATAATATTAAATATATAAAATATATATTTATATGTATATATATATAAAAATCAGTGCAAGTGCACACCCCAAATCCCCGCATGCGAGTGCGTGTTTTTAAACCAAATGTACATAGGGCATCGCCGCGCGCGTATGGAGAAACGCGCGCTGATTCCCAAAATTTTGGGGTAAATCAAACCCTTTAGATACGATAAATTTCCCCTTGGGAAAGGGAACCCTCGATTGCCTATTTACCCACTGGAGGGGCCCAAGGGAAAAGCTCAATCAGTGCTGGTCCAAGCCCGGGTAAATAGAGAGAATGATTAAACCTAAAAGGGAACACCGACACTCTCCGTGGAAAAGGGAAATGGGGCCCTAAAAACGCACTCCCCTCCAAAAAATCATCACAACTGAAAAATACAATTAAGTGGGCATGCTTGCCACGGGGGCTCAAAAATGAACCCAAACCCTTAAAAATATATAATTATATATATAAAATATATATATAAAATATATATATAAATATATATTATATATTTATATTAAAATATATATTTATATTTATATATTATATATTTATGTAGGGATGTTTATATATGTATAATATATTGTGTTATTGTATATAATTTTTAATATTTCACACACATATATATTTTGTGCATATATAAACATTGTTTTGTATGTATACATCCCCACTATTATATTTTAATTTTAATATATATATAAAAATATATTATATATATATATATTTTATATATATATATTATTGTGTGTTTTGTGGGGTGAGTGTGTGTTGTGTGTGGTGTTTTGGGTTTTGTGGGGGGTTTTGTGTGTGTGTGTGTTTTGTGTAAAGGTTTTATTTATGTAAATATTTTTATATATAAAATAAAATATTATATATATATTAAATTTTATAAAATATTTTTGGGGTTTTATATATTTATTTATTTTATATCCCTAATTGTGTGGTTGTGTGTGTAAGTGGGGATGTTTATGTATGTCTGTTTTGGTTTTAATTATTTATATCTTATATATATTTTAAAATTTTATATTTAAAAATATTTTAAATAATTTTTATCCCTTTTATTTTATTTGGTTTTTTGTGGTGTGTGTGTTGGGGGTGTGTGTGTGTGCAAAATATACATACTTTTTATACATAAAAAAAGTAAAAAATTTTAAATATCTAATAAAAATTCATATATGTGTATATATAAGTAAAATATTGTACCACACCCACACACACAAAACACACCAAACACACACACACACCCACACACACACCCCATATATAAAAATATATATATTATATATAATATATATTTTATATATATTCTATATATATATATATATTATATTTTTATCTTTTATGTTATATTTTTTCTATATATCCCTTATATAACCTAAATTATATATTATATATAAAATATCTAAAATTATTTTATTTTATATTATGTTTTTTATATATATATATTAAAATATATATATATATATTATATATATATATATATATGGTTTTTGTGTGTGTCCCCACCGCACACACACACCATCCAAAACCAAACACACACACACACACAACATAATATAAACGTATATATATTATATATTTTTATATTATATTATATAAAATATATGTTTTTAAATTTTGTTAAAATAGTGAGGCAGGTTCTGGGTCCTGTTACCTGCTGGTCCTGCCTACGCCCCTGCAGGCACCAGCCCAATATGAGGTCGGTGGGGCAATGTCGTCAGGGGTGGCAGAGGTGGGTTTTTTACCCGAGTTAATGGGAGGGAGGAGCTTGGGGCTTCGGTCTTTTTGGTAAGGAAAGAGTCTTACTCCTGCAATCAAAGGGAAAAGAAATTGGGTTTTTAAATTGAGGGGCTGCCCTCTTGGAGGGGAGAAAACCTGACGGTCCAATAAGTAAAGGGGGGGTACAAACCCACTACTGGGCAGGCCCGGGGGGAATGTCTTTTCCCTCTCCAGGGAGTAAAACCAAAAGCCCAACTCCAGCAAACTTCAAATGTCGGTAGTAAAAGGGGAATACCGTTTACACTTTTTATGGCTTGAACTGAAACCCTTTTTTGGGTTCCTGTCTTTTGTTTTCATATCTTCTACCAATTTTTTTGTAATTCCCTAGAAGGGACTTTTACATCGTGACAGACAAAAGTCCCTGGTGAGACATTTTTCTTGTATTGGGCGGGCTTTAAAGCAGTACTTTTCTGTCCCCATGGGGTTCAAGAACGATATCAAAGTGTTTAACAGCCCCCCTTCTCAGGAAATTTGCTAGGTCCCAAAAGATTTTAGGTGTCTTCTCCTGGTATCAGCGATCCAACTGGGGGCCCAAAGGGGATTTAACCACATTCTTTTTCAGCACGCGCTGAAGGGTCCTCCATTTAAATTTCCGGGGTTTTCCGGAGTGCTGAGTTTTGGGCCTGACCCATAAAATTGGTTTTTGGATACCCTTGGGGTCCACTTCAAAACTCCTCATATTTAGAATTTCACTTTGACAGACTGAGGAAGGAGGATCACCACGGCAATCTCTAATTGGTTCACAGAGGTCGAAAACCTGACAGACCCAATAGTTTTCCGGGGTTTTAAACTTAACCTCATGCCCGGGAAAAATGGGGCCCCGGTGGGGCCGGGGGTTTTGGGGGCATCAAACTCAAAAACTATCATGTCTTGAATTCGAGAGTTGAGTCTTGGCTTACAAATTGTTCCCCTGGGGAGGGGATTCATCTCAATTAAACCCATAGCCCCCCTTGGGGGGGGGTCCCCAAAAGGGGGGGAATTTCCCCATATATTTTAAAATATATATTATAATATATAATATATATATATTTTTAAAATATATAATATATATATATTAAAAATTTTAAAAAAATATATTTATATATATAAAATATTAATAATTTTATATATATAAAATTTATTATATATATATATATATATGTCAATAAACATGGGGTGTAAAAATTTTGTGTTGAAATACATATATTATATTTGAATATTATTATTATAATTTTTATATAATTTTATATATAATACATATTTTATACTAATTTTTTGTATAATTTTAAAAATACAAACATTATATTTTATATATAGATGTTATTGAAAATTTTCTTTTTATACATTTTTCAAAATAAAGTTTTATTGATATGTAAAAATGTATATATACATCCCCTTTTAAAACACAATACACGTTTGTGTATGTAAAATTCCTACACATATTATACACACTACACGTTTTGTGTAGTATATATACAATATATATTTGTATCCCTATTATTTATTAAATTTTTATATATTCATATTATGTTTTTTATTTATTAATTTATTTCCCATATTACATACCCAATTATAAAACCCAAAAATGGGGTGTAAAATATGTCCATATTGTATACATATATTATATAAAATGTTTATATATATATATTTTTATATATTATATATTATAAAATATCAAAGTTGTATATATATTTATTATATATAATATAGTATATATATTTAAAATTAAATTTAAAAAAATATACTTTTCAATTTGTATATTATATATATATATATATATAAAATATTATTATTATATTATATAATATTTCCCGTGTTTTGTGGTGTGTGTTTGTGTTTTGTGTGTGTTTGTGTGTGTGTGGGGGGGTTGTGTGTGTGTGTGTTTTGTGTGTGTGCGTTTTGTTGGGGGGTGGTTTGTGTGTGTGGTGTGTGTGTGGGGTTTTTGTGTGTGTGTTGGGGTGGGGTTTTGTTTTTGTGTGTGTGTTTGCGTATTTTATTTTATATTTATTTTTATTTTAAAATCTTTTTATCTTTTCTAAATTTTCATATATTACATAATTTTGTACCCCCCACCCCCCACCACACACCCACACCCCAAAACACCCCCCCCCCACACCACCAAAATATATATATATATTATAATTTTATATATTATTATATTAAAATAATTTTTTTTTTAATTTTTTGTACCCACAACCCCCCCACACCCCCCCCACACACCCACCCACAATTATATATCTATATATATATATATATATTTATTTATTATATTATTTTAATATATATTATATGGATATATATATATTCTATTTTTATTTTTTTATATTTATATTTTTCATTTATATAAATATGTTGTGTTTTGTGGGGTGGGGTGTTTGGTGTGTGTGGGGTTTGTTTTTTGTTTTGGGGGTGTTTTGTGGTGTTGTGTGTTGGGGGGTGTGTGGGTGTGGGTGTGTTTTGTGTGGTTTGGGGGTTTGGGGTGTGTGGGGGTTTTTGAAATTTTTATATACACTACATATTTTCGTGTATATTCACATATATATATATTTACACCACCCCACCCACAAACTCACACCCAAATACACACACCGCACACGCACACGCACACACAACCCTACACACACACCCCCACACACACACACCCCACACACACACACAACCACCCACCCCCACACACACACACACAACCCCCACACACAAAACCATATTATAATTTTATGTATATTTTTATTTTTTATTTATTTATTTATCTATGTATATATTAAAGGGGGGGGGGGGTGTTTATATTGTACACAAAAACACCACACACCAACCACACCACACACACACAAAAACACACACACACACCACCCCACACCCAATATATAAAATATAATATTATATATATAAAGGTAGAAAAGGCTTTTGGCTGTAAAAAAAGCTTGCTTAAAAAAACCCAAAAAAGAGCGGGAAATTGCACGCTCGACCCCCCGAGAAAAGGGGGGAAAGAAGACATAGAAAAAGACTCGGGTGCAGTCCATTGGGGAACAACCCGGGCAAGGCAACTTTTTGTCTGGGAAAATTGGAGACCACAATGCTGGGCCCCGTAGTCTCCTGGGCCTAGACTATTCAATCGATATGCTTCCTTAAGGTCACATAAAAAATTTTCTTCCTTGGGGAACCCTAATCCATTTTTCCCCTGGGTGTTAGACCGGGAGTCATGACGGGTTGGGCTGGCAACAGGGTCCTGAAATCGGTCAACAAGAGCTTTGGAGATTTTAGTAAATTTGCAGAAGGACCAACTATGTGTTTTTGAAACTTTTTGGGAATAAGTCCCTATGGGCCCGGGTCACGGCAAGACCCTGTTCCAAACCCCCCGTCGGACCAAACCCAACCCCAAGCTATATGGGGACCTAGCTCGTTTCCCTGTGGAAAGACCCTTTTCTTATTTTTTCGGGACCACCAACCCGAGGCTCTACGGGGAAATACCTCGTTTCCCCCGTGAATTTACCCCCGCCCATCAGGTAAATTTCTTCACGAACAATCCTGGGTGGAGTGGCCTGTGGGGCGTCCCAGGAGGTCATGACTTGGTCAGCTCGCCAAAACCCGTTTGTTAAGACTGGGATGGGCCCAGAGAAACCCCCTGGGTGGAACGAGGGGGGTTGGGTATGCCCCCCCGTCGGCGAAAAGCCCCCGATGATGTATTATATGTGTGTGTGTGTGTGTGTTGTGTGTTTGTGTGTGTGTGTGTACATAATATGTATAGGTTATATTTTATACTTAATGGGGTGGGGTTTTTTGGGTGTAATAAATAAATATATATACATCCCTACCCACACATTTTCAAAAACAAAGCATATTATAAAAGTAAATATTGTAAAAATATATTTATCCATCTGTCTATGTGTTTAAATAAATATAAATAAAAAATAATATATATATAAAATTATATATTTTTTAATATATATATATATATAATATTATGGGTGTGTTATGTGTGGTGTGTGTCTTGTGGGACACACCTCACACACACACACACACACACACCCCCCACACCCACCACCACACACACACACACCCACCACACAACCCCACACCATATATATATATATATATAAAATATAAAATATATAATTAATATATATATAAATATAAAATGTTTGTAATATTATATTTATCTATCTATTAAATATATATTATTTTTATTATATATTACACCAACACACACACAAAACCCCACCACCCCACATACACCACAACCACCACACACCACACAAAACACACACACACACACACACACACACACACACACCCAAACACCCCATACACATAACAGATAATATATATATATATAATATATATAATTTTAAAATTTTATATATATATATTAAAATGTACACACACCCCACACCACACCGTATGTGTGGGGTGTGAATGTGTGTTGGTGGGGTGTGCGTGTGTGTGTATGTGTTTCCCCATATTTAAAGTATTATAAGCGTATATAATATAAATAATGGGGTGTGTGTATAACCTATATGTAAAATGCATATAAAATTTTTATATATATTAAATTATAATTTTATATAATATTAATTTTTATTTTATTATTTGTGTGTGTGGTGTGGGTGTTGTGTGTGGGGTTTGTGTGTGTGTGTGTGTGGGTGTGTGTGGGGTGTGTGGGTGTGCTTGTGTGTGTGCGTGTGTAAAGTGTGGGGTGGGTATTTTATATATTATTAATTATTATATATATATTATATTAATATATATATATATATATTTAAATATTATATACATACCGGGTGTCTCAAAAA
>NC_051428.1:30776712-30787213 GCF_015228065.2 Penaeus monodon | reverse complement strand
GATCTTTTTCCCTTAGATTTAGGTAGTGTGTGGTTTAAGGTATTTCTTCCATGGCTGCTTATTCTATCATTCCGAAGCCTCTAGGAATTATTTCGTTCATACACACAACCTCACCACGCACCATACACACCAGTGTACGTACAAACACACGCACACGACACACACAACAGTACACACACACACACCACACAACACACACACACCACCACACACACATACACATGCTCACAACAACTCGCACGTACACACACACACCACACACACACAGCACACACACCACACACACACACACTGGGTACTCTATCTGGTGCTCAGTAGAAAATTAATGGGAAATAAACATTAACAAAATGACCGCCCTCTCAGACTGTATGACTAATGCCAAAGCTAGATAGTATCTTCTAGCAACTTCCATCTAGACCCAACACATGCCACAAAAATTCAAATAGTAATATTATGATACCTGTCCTTGCCAACACATGTAACATTATAGGACCTGTCTGCAAGGGGCTAATTCCCTGAGGGCTTCCCTAATAAATGAAAAAATATAAATTAATGGCAATAAACATAGTGATAAATTTAGTAAAACAAAAGATCAAAGTAAGAAATATCAATGCAGGAAATAGCATAAATGAAATGGAGTAATATAAATCAAAAATGTACAAATAAACTTCTTCATATCTTCAAATCAATAAGGCCAAAAACCTCCAAGGGAACATAAAAGGAACAAAGATTAATAAGAGAGCGATATGCGGTTAATTACTGCGTGCCAACATTATCCAAAGCTGCTTCCCACTCATGCACGACGAAAACACGCCTGCAACGGGGCACTTACGCAAAGCAGCGTCAGGAAACAACTTTGAACAACTTTGTGGGGTAGGGCGAGATTTAACTGGGCTGACAGTCAGATGTAACGGAGGGCACTGAAGCTGCAAAAGAGGTGGAGTAGCCTAGGCCAGCTCACTGAGGTGTACCTTTGCCATGCAGCTCTTGGGAACTCATTCTGCACTAGGGCTGCTGGTCTGTGCTCTTCAACGCCTCAGCAAACATAACCTGAAATCAAGAACAGACTATTAAAATTATATTTTTCTTCTTCCACCCTACCCATCAACACAAGTCTACCTGTCATTCTACTTACATTTTTCTGTTCTATGTAAGACTGATGGTTCTTTTTTTTTTCTTTCTTTCTTTTCTTTTTTTTTTTTTTTTCTTTTTTCTTCTTCTTAATGCTATTCCTAGGTTAAGATAATACTTGATTTTTAGATATCTATATTAGCTGCTTTGTTTTCAAAGCTGATACTTGTTTGACTGAGATGAACATTCCAAAAGGTTAGTTAAAAAGAAAAAGAAAAAAAAAAAAATTCAGGTGTACAAAATAAAAATATATCTTTATATTTCAGTATGCTACTTCTGTCCCATAGAACTGTTTGAGCTGTAGCAGAAAGCTGCAACACCATACTACTGCAAAGCAAACTTGTTAACAGGTTTACCTAAAAGCAGCTATGAGGGATCATTACCCTTTTTATGAAATTCACATGCATCCTTGGCCAGTATACTCACCACTAAAGAATATACATTTATGATAATCATTTTCAATACATTCACCTTTCCAACTTCTTGAACTTCCCCATTTTGCTTTTGCTGGCAGACTGGCCAAATCTGCTGCATATTGTGATATTCACCCATCTGCCTAATTCATCCCTTCTGCTCTTCAGTAATCTTGCCACCACTACACTAATAAAAGTAAAAGCAAGCTCCCTCATGACACCAGCATGATACAGCTTATCATGTGTCCCCTTGAAGCACTCACTTCTCTTAACACATGCACATTCTGCTTCTGAATTCCCCTTGTCCATCACCAAACCTATCATTTATCTTTTGATAATCAATGTTCATCATGTTCTGCTTTCTTTGCAATATCATCAATTTCTTGTAAGCTGCAGCAAGACAGACATTATTACACTAAAACTATCAATGCATTATTGCCCCCAAAATGTTGTAAGAATTCACAATTCCAGTGGTAAAATAACATAGCTCTACCCATACTCCAATAGACAGACCCTGAGCCACTTCCAGCTGTTCAGCCTCCCAATTAGGCTACAATCACACTCCTCAGCCTAGGTGTGTATAGACTGGCTCAAAAATGTTTCCCATGTTCCCCATCTACAGCTCAGTGGACACTCCTTTCTAGACACACATCCCACCTATTTTGCTGAGTGGGAGGGGTATATTATCTTCTTCCTGAGATTTCCTCATGATTGAGTGATGTTTGTAGGTTTCTAGGGGAAGCAGAATGGTGGGGACTACCTCCCCAAAGCCATTCATTGACCCCAGGAGGAAGAGGTGCAACTGAGATATCCAAACACATACCTTATGGACCTCATGCTACTTTGAGACTGTTTATTCTGAGACTAAATGGTACCCTGTTGACATGGGTGGCCATGGGGAAGTGTAATGCAGGTGTTTTGACATTTTGGTAGAAGAGGCTTACACAAAGTTAATCCCTTTTTTTGCCAAGGTAGTCAGTTGGACGCCCTTAAGACAATTCTAAAATAACCCAACCATTACATATCACCCTAAGCAACAACAAAAAGTGTTTACTGCTACTGTGATTTTATATTATACCATCCATGTAACCATGCTGTAAAAATGCTTGATATCAGACTATTATTTTCCTGTTGTCATAAAAGAAATCTTAATTGACAATCTTGGGAAATATAAAACTGTATGGAAAATACAGAATCTCACCTTCATGTTTGTACTTTCTTTGGTTATGATGTATCAACTAAAGTGGTTAGGGAATTAATTTCCACAACTGTACAAAGCAAACAGTATATAGAATTTATAGACTGATGAATTTTAAGACATTTTTCTTCTATGACAAAATTGTTGCAAACTGAAAATATATTAACCAGTGATAGAAGCACAGAAGGCAATGGTGATGGACAATGCAGAAATTGGTTGATGCTAGGATTGCATCCTGTAGAAAGGAAATGAAAAGTGCAATGAAAAGAATGAACAATGTAAAGACAAAAATACACCACACACACACACACACACACACACACAACACACAAACCGAGTGTAGGGCAGTGGTCGGCAACCTTTGGCACGCGTGCCGAGTTGGTGTGCTGAGTGTTTTCCTGTGGCACACTACGTGATCCGAATGAAGAGAGAGAGTGTGTGAGAGTTAGAGAGAGACAGAGATAGTGGGGGGGGGATATACATATACATATACATATATATATATATATATATATATATATATATATATATATATATATATATATAATATATATATATATATATATATATATATATATATAGAGAGAGAGAGAGAGAGAGAGAGAGAGAGAGAGAGAGAGACTATTTTTGACTGTTTGACAAGTCTATTGAGACAAAAGCTTACATCTCAAAAGGATGACGTAACGTAGGTTATCTTCACCCCTATCTTAATTAGTGCCAGTAATATTTATACCCAAATCTTATCCTCATATACACACTGTCTTTCCATTTACTCTTCCCCTTTCCATAAGTAAAGTCTGTGTTCATCGCTAGATGTATGTAGTGACTCAGAGTGACACTCGTCTCAATCGCCTCGCTCATCCTGGCCTGGTCATTGTTTAACTGTATCCTCTTGATATTGCTCCTTGCCTGTTTAAGAATCCGCATATACTTAATGTCCACCTCATGCTTCCTGGTCGCCCCCTTCGCAACCTCATCAACAGCTTCATTAAAGGTGACGCCTACATACGAAGCTATCCAAACAAATGTAACACACGTCCCAGACCCCGCAACCTATGAGCTATCAAACGACCTCGTCAACTATGTGGGCAAACACAGGGTTCTTGCTGTTAAGTGAGTCCAGTGCTCCCCTGCTGTCCACAAATAAGTAAGCATCTTTATTAATTACCTCAATCTGTCTAAGCGCTGTTCGTATTGCCCATAGTTTAGCTTGTGATGAAGATATGTGATTACCCAGTCTCATCCCAGTGCTTGTAGTGAGCACTTCACTCTCAGTGAACTGTCTGATGATGACTCCACATCCAGCTCTGCCATCCTCCAGTAATGACCCATCACAGTAAATATGGGCAATATCAAGTTGTGTTAGACTGTTTATTTTATAGCCGTACGTTCCTTTAAGTTGACCTAGTTCATACACGGATTTATTCACAGAGGATCTACTTCTAGAAAATTACCTTATGTTGTTAAAACCGCTGGCCATATCTCTCACTAGTTTCTTTCCACTGACCCCTCTCATTAACCTAATGGCCGCGATTGCGTTGTTCTCGCTCACTGTACAATGCTTTGCAATCCTGTCTCTGCTCTCATTATATTTATTCTGGTATTCTTTAACACCCGAAGATTATTCGCATAGCGTCATTCTGTATGGCTTCAAGTTTTCGGAGCCTCCCTTGACAGGCTATGGAAGGTGCCGGTGCTGCATAATCCACCAGAGATACTAATGTAGACTAATCTCAGTAAGGGAACCCCGGCTCCTACTCCGTGACAAGCAAGTGTTCTGGGTGCCCGTAACCGCGCCTTACTATGATTCAATATATGATTCACCTCAGCATCTTTACTTGAGGTAGTAAAGTCATTGTACACATCCAGATATTTATATGTCAATATCTTCTCCACCTGTTTGCCGTTTAACTCAAGTCTCACGTTACCCCCTTTGTTTACCCTGAAACTTTTTTTCTTGTTTGATAACCAAACCTAATGTTAGAGTAGGCCTAATAAAGTTGTTCAGCGCCGTCTGTAGACGACGCTGTGTAGTCCTTTGTATCAATATGTCATCTGCGTATATAATTGGCTGGAAGCCCTGAGGATATCTCTGGGGCAATTCTGTTCATTTGTACAATAAATAGCGTTGGGCTTAAAACACCTCCCTGTGTAGTACCCAGCTCAAGATTTCTCTCCGCTGATAAACACCCTTGAAACCACACACAAGCTCGTCTCTCAGACAAATAATTACCAATCCACTTCATCAGCTTTCCCGTGACACCTAGCCTTGTCAACTTATACATAATCACTTCTCCGTTGGCTTTATCAAAGGCTCCTTGCAAATCAATAAAAAACTCATTTGATAAACACTGAATTAGGCAGTCAGATGTTATTTTCCCCTGTTTAAAACAGTACAGATTCCAAGATAGTTTATCTCCAATCAGTCTGTTTAATAATATTCGTTCCATCATTTTACATAAACAGGATGTCAGAGATACGGGTTTGTATCCTCCTGATGATTTCAGAATAAGTATTATTTTTTTCCAATAAGCCTTCCAAATAGCGCATCTTGAATAGATCTAATAAAGGACTGTTCTCCATGCTAACTAACGAGTTTAGAATGTCGTATGTTATTCTCCAGGTGATGTGCTTTTCTCTCTTTTTAATTATATTTAGGAGTTCGTGTATAGTTATACTCTGACAAGATACTGCAGTAATATTTAAGGGTGACTCTATTTGCTCCTTTCTTTCGTTTCCCACGTATCTAAGGCATCTCGAGTGCTTTGTGGTAGTGAAGCCAGAGAAGATGCCCTCGCCCATTTCTGAATATATTTGTTTGCCTCCTCCTCTGGGTGTGGGTGGCCGATGAGGTTGCTGTACCCCTCACCGTATTTACTTGATACCATATATCTTTAAGACTTACATTTTTCGATATTTTGTGCAAATTTTTGCCAGTATTTTTCTCGGACTTTTCGATTTTCTCCACACATCTTTGATATATAAAGGAGTACTTGTTTATCCTGTTCCCGTTTACCTTTTTTACCCACTCCCTGTGTGTCATCCTTAACATGTGCGTCCATTCCATAAGTGTCTTATTACTGCAGTACCTGTTTTTCTTTGCCCCATGACCCCTTTCCTTTCTTTGTGTCTTGGGTGTTGTGTGTAAACATCTTTCTATCGCACTAAACAAATCTAAAATGGATGTATAGTCTTTATACGAGCTCTCTATGTTGTAAACCAACTGTTCTCTCTGTCGTTTACTCTGAAATTTAACTTGTTTTTTCCTATAGCTAGCTTAACATACAGCGCGAAATGATCGCGGAGTAGTTCACTTACCACTTTACATTCTCCACCCTTGATGTATGTTGCCTCTCTACCACCTAGCAAGCATGCATCTGGCCTGTTCTTTAAAAATTGGTAAAACCTGTTACCGTTATCACTGGCATTGCCCCTCTCATCTAATTACCGGTGTCTCGCATTCAAGTCACCCACTATCAGAACAATCAATCGAGTAAATATCTGAGATCAAAGTATCTCCCAGAGTTGTATAAGTTGACAATATACATTTTACCTTGTAAATGAGGCTTCATACATACATTTTCTATGCCGTTAGTTCTGCACGGCGTCTCTGTTAGTTCAGAGAGTACTGAACTTTTGACATATGTTGACACTCCCCGTGTTCGGTCACCGGAATAAAGATGGTACGATCTATAACCATTAATTTTGAGAGTATCACCTATCGTGTCCCTGGTCTCCTGGAGACTAACTACGTCAATATCATTATTCAATACAAAATAGTGGACGCATGTAACTCTGGTAAGAATGGTTGCCCGCCCGCTTTGTACCACTTCCCATTTTTGGAAGAGTTTTTTTCTCTTGGTCTTTGCACTCTAGCAGGAGTGACCTGAAGGTCGCAGAGAGTGTTCCTCACACTACACTTGCTCTTATTTTTCTTTCTTTCCCCCTAATAGTTATTTTACAATCTACACTGCACTCTGTATGACCACACATATATGTATTTTCCATTTCTGTATCTTTGGGGGGGGTCCTTTTACAGCCTCCTCTCCCCTTTTTCTGTTCTTCTGCATCTTTGTCCACAACGTGTTCCAGTTTCTTTTCAGTAACATCCATCTTCATTGTCTGCATCATCTGGATAATTGCGGATATTTCTTTCCCAGAAGTATCCGCATCATTATTCCGGGGCACTTCCTTCACTCCCTGCCATTCGTCCTGAGATTGATCATTGCCCTTCGGCGGTAACGGCGCCACACGCGGTGAGTCCAGCAGCCAGGCGTTGGGGAATGAAGTCGTAGTCTCCCTCCACACCTCTGTCTGCGTGGTGGCCGGCCGTTTTTCTTGTGCTGCGATTCCTTGCTGGGGGAAACTGTGGAAATAATCTTTAGTTGTGGCTTTGCTCTGCATACCAAGGATCCGACATTGTGGGAGCCTCAGCAGTTGCAGCAGCAAGGCTTAAATCTTTCTCCTTTTTCTGTTTTGGCTCGGCAGATTCTAGAGACAGGCTTTCTGCCACAGAACCTGCATCTTGGTGACAAGTCCATGACTTATGGCCCCATCTGAAGCACTTGAGGCACATGACTGGCGGCTCCATGTACGGTGCTACCCTCCTATGCCCCGCACTTCTCCTTTCACGAGGGCAACGAGCTGACACCGCTCCTCGCCCTTGGACATGTGCCTCTTTACCTATACAAATCTGTCGTCGTCCAACAGAAATTCGGGGTCCAATATCGTCGGGTATTGGAAAATTATCACTTTCATGAGCTTTTCCCCAGCCTTAGGTACAGCCATCAAAGTCGTCAGGGTAGGCTCCGCGTCGCCTGTCCTTACCATGAGATACAGCCTCCCTCTGCCTTCCTTCATAAGTGGCTCGAAATCACTGTGGTCCTGGCCTAGTTCCATCTTCTTTCTTTTTAACGGTAGGTTCATGTCTGAGCCGCCATGGTCACAGCATGATACTTAATTGTAGTTTTCATATTGTGATGCTCTTGGAGTGAGTACGTGGTAGGTTCCCCAACTCCTTTCCACGGAGAGTGCCGGTGGTACATTTTAGGTAATCATTCTCTCTATTTATCCGGGCTTGGGACCAGCACTTGACTTGGGCTGGCTTGGCCACCCAGTGGCTAGGTAGGCAAGTAGGCAAGTTCCTTGCCCAAGGGAACAGCGCGGCAGTCGGTGACTCGAACCCTCGAATTCAGATTGCCGTCGTGACAGTCTTGAGTCCGACGCTCTAACCATTCGGCCACCGTGGCCTTGACGATCATGGGCTTCCATGATTTTCATGTTTGAGCCGCCGTGGTCACAACATGATACTTAATTGTAGTTTTCATGCTGTGATGCTCTTGGAGTGAGTACGTGGTAGGGTCCCCAGTTCCTTTCCACGGAGAGTGCCGGTGTTACCTTTTAGGTAATCATTCTCTCTATTTTATCCGGACCAGCACTGACTTGGGCTGGCTTGGCCACCCAGTGGCTAGGTAGGCAATCGAGGTGAAGTTCCTTGCCCAAGGAAACAACGCGCCGGCCGGTGACTCGAACCCTCGAACTCAGATTGCCGTCGTGACAGTCTTGAGTCCGATGTTCTAACCACTCGGCCACCGCGGCCTATAGAAAAAAAAAAAAAAAAAAACACACACACACACACACACACCCACACATATATATAATATATATATATATATATATATATATATATATATATTTTTTTTTTTTTTTAACGGTAGGTTCATGTCTGAGCCGCCGTGGTCACAACATGATACTTAATTGTAGTTTTCATGTTGTGATGCTCTTGGAGTGAGTACGTGGTAGGGTCCCCAGTTCCTTTCCACGGAGAGTGCCGGTGTTACCTTTTTTTTTTTTTTTTTTAGGTAATCATTCTCTCTATTCTATCCGGGCTTGGGACCAGCACAGACTTGGGCTGGCTTGGCCACCCAGTGGCTAGGTAGGCAATCGAGGTGAAATTCCTTGCCCAAGGAAACAACGCGCCGGCCGGTGACTCGAAACCCTTGAACTCAGATTGCCGTCGTGACAGTCCGACGTTCTAACGCTTCGGCCACCGCGGCCTTGACGATCATGGGCTTCCATGATTTTTCTTGGCAATTTAGAGTGGTGGTTTGCCATTGCCTTCCGCTCAGGTTTTTTTTTTTTTTTTTATCGAGTCACCATCTCTATTTACCCGGCACTGACTTGAGCTGGCTTGGCCACCCAGTGGCTAGGTAGGCAATCAAGGTGAAGTTCCTTGCCCAAGGAAACAACCCGCCGGCCGGTGACTCGAACCCTCGAACTCAGATTGCCGTCGTGACAGTCTGAAGTCCGACGCTCTAACCATTCGGCCACCGCGGCCCCTCCCAGTTCCATAGCCCACCTTAATTTCTCTAGGAAATTCATGGCGCAGTCCTGTGGGAATAGCAATCGTTTCCTGCCATTCACATCGGCAACATGCTGATTTCTTGCTTCACTTCCCTCATCGTTCCTCTTCCTCTTCTCCTGCTTGCATCCATTTTCATTGTCACTCATGTCTACACTTTCTTCACTTCTTTCCCTCTTATGGGATACACTTGCAACATGTCCTTGCGAGGTTAAACTTTTATCCTCCATTTCTACATCGGAAAAGGGGAACCCCGAAATGGCAACACTAGCCATGCTGACACCTAGGAGGAGGGGACATCTTGCTGGAGGCCCTTCACCCTCTCCCTGTCTGAGGGGCAGGTAAACATAGGATTCAGGATATATCTCACGACTGAGGACAGCACTAAAACATATCCTACTTCTACAAAGGATATACCACGACTGAGAGAGAGAGAGTAGAGGAACTGAGGACAGCACTAAAACATGCCCTACTAAAACATGCCCTACTTATACAAGAGATACACCATGACTGAGAGAAAGAGAGACTCATCATTGTGGTCAGCTAAATGTTTAAATCTTCGAGAAATATTGAAAACTAGTATGTATGATCATGCAGCCACCATATTGTTCCTGGAAATCACTGCTTGATAAATTAAGTAACTTTTGCATTGTTATCAGCATGTGGCTCTGCTCACACTGGTGAGCAGATGTTTTCATACTAGAAGCAAATCCATCGCAGCAAGCTCAAATCACTCTGAGGGTTGTGTGAAGTTCAAGGTTTCCAGATATTCACCCAAAATTTCAAATTTGGCCAGAGGGAAGCAAGGTCAAGGACAACGGTTAATGTGTATAATAATCAATAACGGTATGCTCATGTTTGAGCAGCCTGTCGCGTGGGTTATCAAGGGGCGCGTTATTCAGTGGGCAACCAGGCTGACAATGTTAATGTGTATAATGAGTATAAATTTGAAGTTGAAAAAAAAAATCTTTTTGTAACAAAGAATACTAAATGCTACAAAAAATGCAGCATTTATGTTATGCATCTGTAGGAAAATGCAATTTACTATAATTACAATGGTCAATACATACTGCATTACCCCGCAATCCCTTGCTGATTGGTGTTGTTGTGGGGGCTTAGAAGACGGGACTGAAGCCCAATGTAGGGGATTACCCTTGCCTTGGACCTCAGCCCTCGCCTCCACTAATTTTGCATGGTCTTGTCTTCTCCCGCTTTCCTTTTCCTTCTCATCTTCATCCCCTTTTGTCCACTTATCCTGATCGTCAATTCATTTTGACCCTTTTCGCTAGCTACAATATCACATTTGTGCTATCACTGATGCGGTGTTTGACGAATTAATTGTCATCATGTAGTTGACTGGGTCTTTATACTGGGATGGCTGACCCATGATCCTTCTCC
>NC_051428.1:30769212-30771712 GCF_015228065.2 Penaeus monodon | reverse complement strand
CCTCTGGGGCCTCCTGCTGCTCCGAGATCCCCCACAGATTTAGCCTGGGACCGCAAGGTACCCAGTTACCCATGGGTGGCCACGAGGAGGCACTGTAGAAGTCTTGATGATGGAGAGGCTGTGACCTGGCAGGGGAGACTTATGCAAAAGCTGCTCCCTTTTTTGCACTGGGCTAGCCAGGGGTGGAAGCTGCAAGCGAGAAGGCCATGCAGGCACTTAACTCTATCTAGGCTACCACACCACCGCTTCACATCACCATGCGCGTGAAGCACCCACCCATAATGTATATATATATATATATATATATATATATATATATATATATATATATATATATATATATATATATGTATGTATATGTGTGTGTGCGTGTGCGTGTGCGTGTGTGTGTGTGTGTGGGTGTGTGTGTGTGTATGTGTGTGTGCGTGTATGTGTATATATATACGTATGTATGCATGTATATTTATACCTTTATTAGGGGCATTAAGGCCTACCCCTCTATCAACCAGTTCTACAGACATTGACGTTTCCGCTTCTCCAACCCCTGATCCTTTTTTTAAGACGCCTCTGGACACTATTACTACATCCTCCTCCTTGATACTTGCTGACTGTTCATTCCATTCCAAGTCATGTATCCAGGTCGTTATTCAGCTTTTAGAAAACATTACTGCCTCTCTCCCAACATCTCCCTATCCCATTTTCTTATTCTCAACAGTAATCTTCATTTTCAACCCCCTCCTCCCTTATTACTTCTCTACATACTTATTGTCCACCTCCCCGTAGTACTACCTCGCTCAACTCTCTCTTCCTCCCGTCCTCGTCCTTCAGCTACTTCCACCTCTACAAATCTTTTAAATACTCTTTTCAGCCCAACTAAGTGGGATCGATTTTTTGTGATTCACCCTACAGTCCATATGACAAAACCTTCCTCTTTCAACATCTCCATAAAATAAGTAGACAAAGTTTCCTTCTGCAGCCGTTCCGATCGTTCACGTCTTTTCAGTTATATATAAGTCCCAAGCTGGTGCATTATCTGCCTTAATTGACCTCACTTTCAAATCTGATCCTGTCTAGCCTCATTCCTCCCTTAGGACTTGTACCGGAGCTGTTTCCATCTCCCCGGCTGATAACCCTGTCTGTGACAAGGATGGGTCGGACTGTGAAAACGACATACTCCAACATTGCTAAGATTACCTTCCATAGACATGGTCTTTCCAATGAAATTTATCGACCTTCCCTCGTCAGTGTCAGAAATATTGTCATTTTAGTAAAGATAAAGATAATTTATTTGTTACACTGTTATACAATAATACTTATAAGTACAGTCTACATTTTAGTGCACAGTATAGATAGATATATTAATAAACAATCAGATAAATTAAAACATACATATTCTCCTAGATCACATAAAACATTGATTATATGAATCAAAAGTATTAAAAAGCTCAGAACTGTACCCACGGCAGTTTTCTCGCGAAACGCTTACCATACAGGATTCGCGGTCAATTCTCTCTTCCTTCACACTAGCTCTCACGTTCCAATTTACAAAAAAATACCTGTTTCAAAATTTCACTTATTCGTACACTTTATAACCCAAGTTTTTCTTTCACCATGACCTCTGCACATTCACATAATCCATAACCAGCAGACTAGATCACCCATAGCCCGTTTCTCTCCTTATGTAACATGTAAGAGCTGTACTGTACTGATGCGATGCCAGTACAAGCTGCAACTGCTAAGACAATCCTGACAATAGAAGAAAAGCCTTTATCAAGCTGGTTCTACACAGAGCGCAAAGGCCTGATACGAAAACGGTTTCAAAACAGTATATGAACTAGTAAATAATCTTTACAAAAAGGAATATAAGAAAGCCAAGGAAAAGTGGCTACAGGAGAAGTGTGATGAAGCTAAGAATCTCAGTTGTAATCCCAAAGAGATGTTCTAAGGGATAAGAGAGATCACTGGTCAGCAATCCTTTTCCTTCTCAAATTACACCAGAGCAGCAAATGACTGCATTATAGAGACCGAGAATGCCAGTGCTCGTTGGGAAGAGTATGTTCAAGAACTTTTTGCAATGAACAAATGCCACCAAAAGATCTAGCCCTGGAAGCTGTCAGAATCTGGTCCACCAGTTCTGAAGTTAGAAGTGTGCCTACAGAATTCCCTACAGCAAATGAAATCTGGAAAAGCTGCAGGTCCTGATGGCATGTACATCAAAATGCTCAGGGCCTTAGTAGAAAATTATATCTATGAAACAGGCAAATTACTAAAGAAATTATGAAATTAGTAGTCATTGCCCTACCGTAAGTCCCGGGAACACATGAATGGTCACATTAATGCACATTTAGTTTAATTGTCGCATGTTCTTTAAACTCATCAGAAGACAAATCCTACTCCAAAATACCAAAGTCCCAGTTTGGGTTTCTGAAGGACAAAGGTACAAGGAATGATATCTTCGCCATGAGAACTCCTACCCAAAATACCAGAGATCCAGTTTAGG
>NC_051428.1:30756712-30759212 GCF_015228065.2 Penaeus monodon | reverse complement strand
ATATGTGCCCAACCCTATGCAGTGCTTCCACTGCCAGGGTTATGGGCATGGAGCCAACTCTTTCCGCTCTAAAGAAAATGAACAACCAACATCTGTCCAGGTCCAATATGCTATTACCATTGCAAAGAAGTTCATGAAGCTTCTTCAAAGCAATGTAAAAGGTACAAATTTGAAAAAAAGTATTCGTAATGAGGAAAGTTAGTTTTCCAGAGGCAAAGCGACGTGCCTGTGTGCTGTTTGCACAGTCAGGTAAGTCCTTTGCTTCAGTTCTAGCCTATCCTCATTCCACCACACATTCTGCCTCTACCTTTAAACATCAGTCCTCAAATGCTGAAACTGCCCCCGGAGTAGGAGTGAGGGGTCTACTGAGAAGACTCCTCCTCCCAAAGTAAGGTCTTTGGAGCCATCAGTCAAGGCACCAGAGGCTCAACGGTGACAGCTCCAGCTACCACCACGTCCATAGGAGCCACCGCTGCTAGGCAGAATGCCCCTTAAGCAAAGGCTTAGGGTATGTCCTTTGTCCAGGCAAAGGAATCCTGAGCCTGTTCAAAAGACACCTCTCAGAGTGGGGTCTTTGGAGCCATCAGTCCTTAACGGTGACAGCCCCAGCTGCCACCACATCCACAGGGGCCTCCGCTGCTAAAAGAATGCTCCTGAACCAAAGACTCAGGTCCGTCTTTTGCCCAAGCAAAGAAATCCTGAGTCTATCCAAAGAAAGCCTGTGGAAACTAGTTCCATAGGTAAACAACCCTTCAAAAGGTACTCCCAGGATCCTGGAAAGGGACAGCCTAAAGGTGTAGGGCAGGCCTTAATCACAAGTGCTGCCAAACACCTTATGAAGATGTAGTTTGAAGAACTGGATACCCTAATCCAATGGAACCATCAGGGAATTCTTGCAAAATGGGAAGAACTGCAACATCTGATAGCTTCATGTAACCCAGTTTGTGTATGCCTACAAGAGATTATGACCTGGGAAAAACGTTCGATTTTCCTGAGAGGATTCCAAGTTCAAGCCCATTATGGGACCTTTTATAATGGACCTCATGGAGCGATCGTACGTCAGGATATTCCCTTCCAGGCCATCCACCTGCAGACAACACTGCAGGTGAAGGCTGTGAGAATAGGCTTGACATGACCTTATACTGTTGCATCCATCAACCTTCCTCCACATAATCTCAACATAGATGATTTGGAAGACCTACTTGGGCAGTTACCATGTCCATTTCTACTCTTGGGAGATTTCAATGGTCGGCATCACCTCTGGAGTCCTTGCTCTCAAGAGTAGATGTAGTTTTACTGAACAGTGACACTTCCACACATTTCCAAATTCAAATTGGGACATCGTCCAATATTGACCTGTCAGTTGGTTCACCTGATTCATAGTTGAATTTCACTTGGCAGGTCATGGAAGACTTGCATTGAAGTGACCACTTTCCAATACTTTTGTTAGACTCGGTTCATAATGAAGCTCTTAGAATCTGTACAGCGGCTTTCAGGTCTTCACCTGTGGAGTCCCTCTATGCTGAGAGTGGAGAACCACCTCTTTCATTACACCGGGACTACATGAATCTGATTGACTACACGAGACTACAAAGGATTCCGTTTTTCAACCCCCTTGAGGATAGCCGATCCTATGGTAGGAGAATGAGGAATCTTGTGGAAGATCTTAATTTAAATCTCACTAAGGTTCTGGCTGTTGGAATTTCCAATTCCCTTCTTGGACTAATCAAGTCGAGTTGGATTTGGTTGGAAAGGGGAGAGATCCGAAGCAGAAGTCAGAGAGAGATTTCTTCAACACACTTCTAAGTAACAAGGATCAGATGAAATATATACAGATGGTTCGAAATCTGAAAATGGTGTGGGCTTTGCAGCAGTGAGAAGAAGAAAGAATGCATTTGGTAGTCTTTCTCTAGCAGCCTCGATCTTCACTGCAGAGTTGCATGCCATCCTTGCAGCTGTCAAGATGACTAGAGATCTTACGAACCATTCTATTATAATATATTGTGACTCTTGTAGTGCCTTGCAAGCAATCAAGAGCTTAAACTCATCACATCCAGTGGTGAGGGAGGTTCAAGATTGGCTTGCACTGATGTCAGCACGTAAAAAGATAACTCTATGTTGGGTGCCAGCACATGTTGGTATCAGTGAGCATGCGCGAGCTGATCAGAAGGCCAAACCAGGTGCCGCTCAGCCCTGTGATGCTCGTTTTCCTCTCCCACACAGCGACTCGAAACCCAGCATCAGGAGATGTCTTCGCGATAAATGGAAGGAACAACGGAGGCATACCTCTAGAAACAAGCAAAGCGATTAGAGATGACCTTGGCAGTTGGGTGACCAGCATCCATCCCAAAAAAGTAGAAGTTGTATTAAGAAGACTAAGAATCGGGCACACAAGACTAACTCATGGGCCGATGGTGGCTAAAAGTGAAGCACTTTGTGGGGGATGCCAAGAGCCATTAACGGTCGCACATGTAGTGGAAAGATGTGCAACATTCTCAGA
>NC_051428.1:30746712-30749212 GCF_015228065.2 Penaeus monodon | reverse complement strand
GGATGGAGAAAACGAAAGTGCGTGTTGGAGACAAGGTCATAAAGTTGCTTGAAGAGCGTGAATTGCTGGGAAGATTTCTTATCGCCCAAAGCAGCCCACCAAGTTTAGTACCAAAACTTGAGGAGACAATTGGTGAATATGAGATGTCAACGGTACCGCGTTCCCTTTGCGCAGTTGGGTCTCTGTACATCCCAACAGACAAAGCCAGTCTGAAGCATGCAGTTGAAGATGCCACAGCAGAGCCGACTGAAGTTGCCTCACAGCCAGATCAGGTGCAAAAGGAAGTTTCTTCAGTCACTGTTCTGATAGTTGATGCCATGGGTGTGCTTCAGAGTATGCAAAAAACACCAACCATGTTGTCAGATCTTCAGGATGCATTCAACAAACGCATTGAAAAGATGATGGCCGGCTATGATGAGGGTCGAGTTGTGTTTAATAGATACATGGACCAGTCGTTGAAGAATAAAACTCGGCAGAAGAGAGCAACTACATCTGTAGAATATGAAATCCATCCAGAAATGAAGCTCACCATGTCCATCAAGGAACTTCTATCTGCATCATCAACCAAGAAGAAGCTGGCATGAATGTTAGGCCAAGGACCGCTTGAATACTTTTCAAGGGACAGTTCTTTCCTGTTGGTCGTTGTGTATAATAACGTCATCGAGGGACATGATTTTGAGGAGGAACACGCACATGAAGAGGCTGACACCTTGATTCCTCATCAGGTCCTTGCTTCTGTGTCAAATGGTGCCATGCGAAAACTGTGCGTTTGGTCTCCTGATACTGATGTACTCCTGCTGCTTGTTGATCTAGTATCTCATGGACGCATTTCCGTTCCCACTTGTCTGAAGTTTCCAAAAGGTAAAGGCACGAGGGCACGAGAAATAGATGTATTCGAGAAAGTTGAAGTCATTGGACATCATAAATGCCAAGGCCTTCTTGGACTGCACAACTTCTCTGGTGCTGACTGGGGAGGCAAATTTGTTGAAACCACCAAAAAGACGTGGATCGATGGCATTTGGAGAACGTTGCATTCCTGCAGAGCTCGTCAGTGGTGAGCTTCATGCACAGGTGAAGGCATTGGAATAATCTGTGTGCCGTGTTTATAATCCAAAAGGTTCAACAACCTTGCCATCATTAAGATAGAAACTATTTCCATCAAAGAACTTGGAGGGAGAGATGCTATCTCCAACTCGCGCCACATTGCTACCGCATATTCTCCGTGCCAACTACATTGCAATGAGGGATAAATCGTACCAGATTGAATTGAAGGAATTGATGCAAATGGATGGAATTTAGAGAAAGGACTGCATGTTCCAGTTAGGGGGCAGTAATTGAGCTCATCAAATGTGGCTGCAAGACAGGTTACAAGGGGTGATGTAGTTGCTCTAACAATGGATTACCTTGCACTCCTCTGTACAAATGTTATGGTGGAGACTGTGCAAACACAATAAGGGAGGAACATTCGAAATAGTGACTCTGATGATTAGATTGTCCTGATCTTTAGTGGACAACAGATTTGAATTACGGAGTTGCACTCAATTAGAGACTGATTATAGATGTGGGTGCAGGCAATACACATGCCATTAAAAATAAATCTACAAGTGGGATTTTGAACTGTACTAACTGATCATCAAGTTCGTTCGTGTCTAGCAGTTGGTGAACTAAAGAGGACACAAACGTGATTCCTCTTCATAATCTTGGGGAGGGGTGTGGGGAAGCCGATGGACCGAAAGTCGATTAAAGACACCGGAAGTCGTTAAAGACACTTCCGCTCGATTTGAAAGTAGAATAAATCAGCTCAGGACACTTCGAAACCTTTAAAACAACTCTTACAATTATTTAAACTGGTTTACAAATGGCGGTCTGTTCTGGGGGGCCCAAAACGGAATTACCCTGTCAAAAAAGAGGGCGGGAAAATTTGAACCCCTTCATTTTCTGACAGTCTGATCCTTACTAATCCCAAAATAGCAAAAAAAATCTATTTCAGCAAAGAAATCCTACGGGAATACATACCATACCGCACTATAAGTGTTTGACGCCTCCACGGACATATTATAATATGTCCGTCAAACACGAGCGCAAATCTCCATCAACGTCCATACTACTAATCACCTCACTTTTAGTGACTGTTGGTGAATTCTATTAGTCACTGCTATGAATTTGATGGCAGATTTTAAGCATGCAGTCTCTGATTTTGACAAAAAAAGCAAGGCCACTGAAGTAATGTATAATCTGTGTTCAGGGACCACAAGGTCATATTCCTAGAAAAACTCTTCGAGATCTAAGTGGACTAAATTACAATGCAATGTGTACAGGTGCAGTTAAGGTAGTTGCTAAATTCTGGAACGTGGAAATAAAGATGAACATCGAAGGAGAAAACAGAACTGACAAAAATAGACATCCCGCAAAACTACTCAAATGGCAAAAATGCTTTGGAAGGCAGGACATTGATATTTGATATTCCCCCTATATCAGTTGAAAAAAACGTATTAATCAG
>NC_051428.1:30694212-30709212 GCF_015228065.2 Penaeus monodon | reverse complement strand
AAGTTGCAGGCACTGCCCGGGGACGCGTGTCTTTGTAAGCCCTGGGTGATATACGAAACTCGGCAAGTTAGAAGGTACAACATCTGATATGTAATTTGATCATATTTGTCTCCGGTCAGTGTTAACTCTAAAATATAATGCTTACATGTTTACACTGTTTAAACTCCACATTATAAAAATTCATATCGCTTACCATGGCTACCCAAATCAGTCCCGATTTGGTGCGATTAAAGTGGAAGTTAATACTTACTGAGTGGAAGAGTTCCTGATCGGAACTACATAAGAGGGATATACGAAGAGACAGCAAAAATCTGGCAGTGTCTTGATTGACGAACAGTACTTACCACGGGTTGTGCAGCATCGGCAGGCCTCGAGATCAACTCCGGAAGTTACAGGTCTAACACACCTGGGAAGTGTGCTCTTCTGCATCCGCAATATCGTAGCTGAAAAAGTACCGGGCGCTACATGGCTTTAGAGAGGTTGTGGGACGTAGGGTGGAAGGCATAGTTCGAGATTTGAAAATGAAAATGTTCGTGCAACAAGAAAAAAAACGTAAGTTAGTAATATACGACTTATTGTTAGTCAAAGTGTTTTTAACTTTTGTTCTGTTGTATATATGTATTTTTTTTTCTTTTTTTTTTCTTATAATTATTTATATGACATGAGGGTTACCTGGATATGCAACAGAATCATGGGTAGGTATTACTTGCTGTTTTTCCTTGCAACTTGCTGTAGGGTGATGCAATAAGCACGCTCCCAGGGTTATAGCAACATACACATTCCGGCGACAGTAAACGTATACGGGATAAATGAGAGTTGCGTGGAACGGGCTGAGCGGGGTAAATGCATCAAACTGTTGCAAAGTAGGCATATGGTTGAGAGATATACTAGGAAGGAGAAAGGTTAAGGATGGCACAATGACACCGACATGGGTTTGCAGGTAGGAGGTATTATTGCAAATCTTTCCTTGTGATGTATGGTGGATGAAATAAATAATGGATAGGAAATCAGTTCACATGAGGCTGAAGAAAAAAGTACCTTGCTAGAACAGCATCAGGGTCATGCTTGTAAACATAACTGTAGTGTCTAGCAGCTGAAGTAAAATAAAAGGTAATGTCGGGAAATGAGGAGACGAAAACGGCCTAAACCGAACCACGAAATTTCAGAGAATGTGCACTGGACCTAATAATGTTAGGGTTTGTAATGAGCGCCCTGGAGCAAGATGGGCATATTTGTGTCATGGCCAGAGGCGATGAAGTGCAAACAAATGTGCGGGAGGGGTCTTTGCACAAGAATATCTAAGAAATTGCTGGTGCAAGAAATAGCCTCGGCATGAAGGGGATATTAGGATGATGTGAATGTTGGGTTTTAAACTGAAGAACGGTTGTTATTTGTTTTGTATGGAATGAGTGTGGAATGAAAATAAGACCTTGAGGTAGTTTCAGGGGGAGAGTGGGAATAAATACAGAGAGACCGGAAATTGTGAGGTAAGACTTTAGAGTACAGTAGAACTGAATTGTCGCTTTAGAGGAAAAAGAGGCTTAACATTATCAGAGGAGATATTGTGGAGAATAGGGCGTAAGTCATGTGAGTAAGAGACTAGGAAGCAACTTCGACTGCTGTTGCTGAAATCAACGAGTTGGTTATTGAAGTTAATATTATTTATAATCTTATTAATTGTCACTTGGTAAGATTAGCCAAGGTCCTCAACGAAGGCTCCTGGTACTGCGCGAAGCCTAGGGGGTAGGGCATGGCGGTCGGCAGACGACAAAGTGAAGAATGATAAGCCCAAAAGTAGTAAGATCTGGAAGATAAAAATCAATTAGTGTTCGTCGGCCAGGGGAGAATAGTACTTGTGAGCAAGCTTTAGGACGTCGAAATGAGACCAAGATTGTTCACCTGACTGTATGCATTTAATGTAGGCTTTGTTGTCTTTCCCATTAATTACTCTAATGGACCTTCAAATCTAGGAGCAAGCTTTGACTTAATATTGAGTTGCTGGTTGACTTTTCTAAATACTAGCGCTCAACTTCAATGTCTTGTGGCGGGCAACTTTGTGTTGAAATGCAGTATTTTATCTCTGGAATTAGTCAAATGCTTCTTTGTGATCTGGAAGATTGACTTGTTTCTATTTAAAAGATATTCAGCATAATTATCATTATATGAAGGAACTGATTTTCATCAAAGAGGTCATAGGGTAGTCTTTATCCATTCCATATAAAAGAAAATGTCGAGTTATCACCTAAGGAAGAATGGAATGTACTATTAATACAAGACTGGATTGTCAATAGTGATTCATCCCATATTCCGATGTCGCATCAACAAGCGATCTCATTAATGAGAGGATGGAGAGTTGAGCCTTTCTGTAATACCATTACTTGTGGGCGGTAAGGAGAATGTTAACACAGTTACATTCATGATATCACATAACTTATCCATACCTTGTTATGAAATTCAGTCCCGTTATCAGTAGAAAAATACATGGGGGCTGAATATCTATGACAGAAGTCGGGAAAGCATGTGCAACTACGATTTGAAATTTATTGGCAGCAAGTAAGATGACGTCGATCTTGAAAGGCAATGACCATGTTATTGTCCAGGAACGCGAGATATGTTCTAAGGAAGAGCGTGTTGAAGGGTGTAATGAGGTGTGGGAAGGAAGTTAGTGTAAGATGTTACCAAGGCTAAGTCAACATGTTGCGTGTTACGTCGAAGGAGGCGTGTCGACCTAAGTCGTAGAACAGTTAGGTGCCTAAGTTTTCTTGGTATATCCCAGATTCAAAGGGGGGGCGTTTGCTTAAATTCCCAATTTACTTATAAAGCGGTGAGAGTATGCTTCTTAACTTGGGTTATTAGCAAACGTTATAGACATTGGAGGGATGCATCTAAGTTATTCATTAAAATTTTGAAGGCAAGGAATTTCGAAGTAGACCAAGAAAAAACATTCCTGGACGATTTCAACTACAAACAATTGGCGCCAAGTAGTTCTGAACACGCACGGCGCTGGCACAGAAAACAAGATAGATATATGTATACTATATATTATATAAAATATATATATATATATAGATATATATATACATATATTATCGTATATATATAGTATAATATATATATATAGATATATATAATATATATCTATATATATGTATATGTGTATCTATAATATATGTATCTGTATATATATATATATAATATATATATATATATATATCTATATATATCTACTACATATACATACACACATATTACATGTTATGTATGTATGTATGTATGTATGTATGTATGTGTGATCTTATGAACCCATTGTATGTATATATGTATGCATGTACGTTTGTAAGGATGTTATATATATACGAGAGAGAGAAGGAGAGTACATATCTAGTATCTATATATATATATATATATATATAATATATATATCGATATAGAGAGAGAGAGAGAGAGAGAGATGAGAGAGAGAGACGAGAGAGAGTTTTATATATATATATAAAATATATATAGATATAATAATATATATATAAATTTAGTATGACATAGACATACATATATATACTACAATATATATAGATACTTATGATATATATTATATTATATATATAGTATATATATTAGACGTATATTATCCCCCCACCGAGATTATAATAATATATATATATATAGATATATATAATATATATATATATTATATTAAATATATTATATATATATGAATATAATTATATATATGTATGTATGTAGGTACATCAACACACACACACCACACACACAAAACACACAACACAACACACCACACACACACACACACAAACATACACACACACAAAATAATATAGCCTGAAGAGAGATAGTATATATATAGATGAGAGATACTAGAGAAGGAATATATATAATATATATATAATATATATATATATAAATATATATCTATATATAATATAATGTATAGTTGAATATACATGTAGGCCGGCGGCGCCGAGCCGGTTAGGCATCGACCAACTGGCCACGACGGCAATATGAGTTCGAGGGTTTTCGAGTCACCGGCCGGGGCGTTGTATCCTTGCGCAAGGGAACTTCACCTCGATTGCCTACATAGCCACTGGTGGACAAAAAACAGCCAAGTCAGTGACTGGTCCCAAGCCCGGATAAAATAGAGAGAAGGATTACCTATAAAAAAAGGTAACACGCACTCTCACGTGCGGAAGGAACTGGGGACCTCACCACGTACTCACTCAAAGAGCTCAATGAAAAACTTACAATTAAGTATCATGCTGTGACACGGTCGGCTCACATGAACATACGTTAAAAAAAAATGTATATTTACGGTATATTGTATATATATATAGTATATATATTATATATATAATATATATATATCTTAATATATACGCATATAGGAATAAAATATACATGGATATATATACATAAAGATAATATATATATATTATATAGACGATATATATATATATAGATAATATCGGAGGTCGGACCCACATTACATATATGGCATAATATATATTATATACAATTAGATATATCTATATATATAATAGATATATATTATGTGTGTGGTGTGTGGTGTGTGTGTGTGTGTGGGTTGTGTGGGTGTGAGTGTGTGTGTGCTTGCGTTTGTGTTTATGTAGTGTCTGGTGTTTGCTTGGTGTGGTGCATTTGTTTGGTTGGAGTGTAATCTGTTTGTGTGATAAGATGAATAATAACCAATCCTGTCCTTTCCTTCACAAAACCAAAACCCCACTGTGACCTCATAAGAGAAAGCTTGGCAAATGCAGATCAAAACTTGCAAAAATGTTATAAGTGCATTCTGACTACATCCTTGTTTGGATTGTCCCGGCTTGGTTCAGCCGATGCAAGCGCGGAAGCCTCGCAGTGACCCACCTCAAAAGCTGTGCATAACGTGACATCCGGTTAGCCCCACTGCGCGTATGTTAAGTACTCCGACACTCACTGGCAAAACTTCCTGTATACCTTTGCTCTCCTTTCTAGTTGTTTCATTTCACCCATTTTCTTCTCCGTTTGCATTTATCATCATTATAATACATTTATATCAATGCACTTACTTATCATAGCACTAATTGGTTCAATTATCATCAACATGAAAACATCATTGGATATGTTGTTGTTAATATATCATTATATACTGTATTCTTATCATCATAATACCTGTCATTACATTATCACCATTTATTTCTCCTATACTGTTGTGTTCTTCTATTTTGTTCTCATCATTCATGATTTAAACATTGATTACTTATTTATCTATTATTCATTATAATTATGTAGTATCATTATGTTAGTCTTATCCTTATATATTAAATCATAAAAACTTATTCTGCAGTTATTGCGTTTATCATTGCCCCCGTATTAGATTATCATCACATTTTAAGATATGATAACTTTTTAATTTTCTTATTTGTCATTATTGTTATTATATTATCCAATATCATTAGTATTACTTTCATATTGTTATCCACTATCATTATCATCTGTTTATTATGTAGTTATGATAATTTATAATAACAATAACAATACATGAAAAATTATATATCATAATCATTTCTTATTATTATGATGATGATGTCATGATGTGTTGCTACTGCTGCAGATGTTGGGGATTATTACTATTTTATTATCATATATGATTATTATTATTATATGATATTACATGATTATTTATTATTATTATTTTATTCATCTATTATATATTATTTCATTATTATATTAGTATTATTATATCTTAGCCTCCTGATTATTATTATATTATTATATTATTATTATCATATGATATATCATTATTAACTTTTATTCGATTATATCATAATAATTAATCTTTTTTGTATACAGTTGCGTCTGCTGTTGCCTTTGTTAATACAGACATACAAACATTCATGACACCACACACACACACACACACACAAACATATTCGATATATATATATATTATAGATATATAGATAGATATTATATTAGATAAATATAGAATATAACATATATACATATACATAGGTAAGACATATATTATATATATATATACCTAATATATAGATATAATATATATATAACACGTACACCACACACACACACACACACACCCTTTTACACACTAACACAAAACACACACACACAACACACACACCACACACACAAACACACACACCACCAACAACACACACACACACACACACAACCACACACACAGCATACAAACACACACAATTATATTATATATACTATACATATATATATATATATAATTACGATATATATATATATATATATAATGTATATATATGTATATATATATATAAGATATATATACGTATATATATAAGATATATGTATACGTATATATATAGTATATATATATCTATATATATACCTATTATATCATTATATATATATATATATATATTTATATTATATTAGTGTATATATGTAATATTTAATTATTACACCACACACACACACACACATACACACACACATACGTAATAAATAAATAAAATAAATAAATAATAAATAAATAAATATCTTCATATCTATAAAGATAATAATAATCAGAATATAATAACCCCACGATATACACTAATACACATATATATATATATATATATATATATATAATATATCTATATATTATATTATATATAGTAATAGACGATATGTCAAATATATTATGATATGTATAATTGTATTCACTTATTTATTTACAACACACACACACACCCACACACAACACCACACACACACACACACACACACCACCCACACACACACACCACATATATATATATATATATTAGAATGATTATATTATATAAGATTATATCCTATTAATATATTATATATATATATATATATATATATATATATAATATGGGTATATGTATCTATACATGTAAAAAAAAACAAAAAAAAAAAAAAAAAAAAATATATATAGACTATATTACTATATATATATAGTAATATATATAAGTATGATATATAATTATATGATAATAATATATAATATATATAATATATAATATGATAATAATATATATATATTACTAATATATATATATATATATATAGATCTATATAGTATATATTAATTATAGTATACATGTATAACATATAGACACCAGACAAACACACAACACACACACACATGAACACCCACACACACAACACACACAACACACACACACACACAACACACACACACACACACACACACACACACACACAACACACCACACACACACACAAACAAATACATGCACACCACACACACACGTATTACACACACACACAATTTAATAAATATATGATATATATGTATATTATTATATTATATAAGTTATATATTTGTTATTTATTATTAAACACACACACACACACACACACACCATTATAATATATATAAATATATATATGATAGATATATAGAAGTATCTATATATATATATATACATGTATAAATATATATAGATAATATATATATATATATATATATATATTATAATATGTATTCATATATATTAATATATGTATATATTTAGTCATTTATTTCATTAACACACAGACAACACACACCCACACACACACACAAACACACACACAAACACACACACACACAATATATAATATATAAGATATATATATATAATACTATATAATATTATGTATATATATATATATATATATATATATATATAGACATATACATTATAGAATATCTTATATATATGGGTGTGGTTTCTTTATCGTGTGTGGTTGTGTGGTGTCGGCTGGTGTGTGTATATACCGCATCCCCCCCTATATATATATCTACATAAATATATATTATAATATAATAAATTATATATATATAATATGTATGTATATATATTAAGACTGTATTATTATTCATTATTTATTTAAACACCACACACACACAACATTATATATAATGTCAATAATATATATAATAGAATATATCATATCATATATATATATAATATATATATATATATATATTATATCTAATATGGGAATATGCTAGATACATGTAAACCATTCATCTCTATATATCTAAAATATATATAATATAATATTATCATATTCAGCAGAGTACCTACCTATAGACTATATATATATAAATAATATCATAGATATAGATATATACTTATATATACTAGATTATACTATATAGGAACTATAGATATATATAACAGATATACTATATATAAATAATATATAACACAGAAAAACACACAAACACACACACATATATTATAAATATTTTATATTATATAATATAATATAGATATATATAGATATATATATATTAGATATATATGTATATAATATATATATATATATATATATATAGATGCTAGTATAGTATATACTATATTTATATTGTGTGTGTGTTAGTGTGGTGTTGTGTTGTGTGGTGTGTGTGTGTGTGTGTGTGTGTGTGTGTGTGTGTGTGTGTGTGATGGGTATAAGGATATCTAATATTCCACACATAGAGAAATAAAGGGGTGTCAAAAGCACAGCAGCTTGATACGATAAAATATATTATAACTTCAATAAACACAGATATAGGCACGATAAATCTATATAATCACAGTATAGAGACACGATATGTATATTATGTGACACGAAATGACTCGGAAAATAAAGGATCAATATTAGCAATAATCACATTGTGGGGTGCAGGTAATTGGAGGTTGGGTGGGCCGTCGAGGTCGGTAGACCAGTGTGCCTGCTATTGCTTGCTAGCGGCTTTATCTTGGGTCAGCACGCTAGGGGGCGATGGCAGTCTACAGGAAAAAGGTTGATGGCTGATCCCAAGGTCAGTTAGTGTTTCTTATTTCCTGATTGGTGCTGCGGATCGTCGCAATTCATAGGTCGCCTTACGATCGGTTCATACTGAGGGTGATTTTCCTATGATGCGGAAATGAACAGATTCCAGAAAGGTCAAAGTGTGCAGGCACGCCCGGGACGCGTCTTTGTTCCTGTCTGGGTGAATATACGAAACCCCGGCAGTAAGAAGGTCAAATCTGTTATATTGTAATTGGATCATATTTTCTCAGGTCAGTGTTAACTATAAATATAATACTTTTTCTGTTACACGTTAAACTCCACTAATAAATACGTTTCAATCGATTTACCATGCAACCCAAATCGTCCCGAGTGGTGAGAATTAAAAGTAGGAAGTTCTATATCTTAACTGAGGGTAGCAAGAGTTCCTTGATCAGGGGAACTCCATAAGAGTGATATACGAAGAGGACAGCAAAAATCTGGCAGTGTCTTGATTGACGCACACGTACTACACGGTGTGCAAGCATGGTCAGGCCTCGAGATCATCCGGAAGTAAAGTCTACACACACCTGGAATTACAAGTGTGCTCTTCTGCATCCGTCAATATGTACTTGAAAAAGTACATGGGACTACATGGCTTAGAGAGTATTGTGGGACGTAGGGTGGAAGGCATAGTTCGAAGATATTGAAAAGAAAAATAGTTCTTGCAACAGAAAAAAAAACGAGTTTAGTAATAATCGAAATGTATCAAAAATGTTTTACTTTGTTTTGTTTTATAATGTACTTTTTTCTTTTTTTTTCTTATAATATTATATGACATGATGTGTACTGGTATATGCAACAGAATCATCGGGTAGTATTACTTGCTTGTTTTTCCTTGCAACTTGCCTGTAGGTGATGCAATAGCACGCTCACAGGGTTATTCAGCAACAGACACAGTCCGGCGACGGGTAACGTTCTCGGGATAAATGAGTTGCGGGAACGGGTTGAGCGGGGTAAATGCATCAAACTGTTGCAAAAAAGGGGGTAGGCATCTGTTGAGAGATCTTACTAGGAAGAGAAATGTTAGGATGGCAATGACCCGACATGGGTTGCCAGGTAGGAGGATCCTGCAACTCCTTGTGATGTAGGGGGGTTGAACTAAATAAGGATAAGGAAATCAGTCACATGAGGCTGGAAGAACAAAAGTACATTGTAGAAAAACATCAGGGTGATGCTTGTTACACATAAAAAAAAACCTTTTGAGGGGGGGGGGTTTTGTAAGCAGCTTGAAGTAAAAAAAGGTGTAATGTCGGGAAATGAGCCAAGAACGGCTAAACCGACAGAACTAAGAGAATGTGCACTGACCTATAATGTTATGGTTTGTAATGAGTCGCCCGTGGAGCAAGATGAATTGGTCAAGATTGCAGAGCGCGTACAGCGACTAGTGCAAAAAATGTGCGACGGATTGTCTCCTTTGCACAGATATCTAAGAAATCTGCTGTGGGAAAGAAAAGCCCTGGCCGTGAAGGGGATTTTATGGATGATGAATGTATTGTGCGTTTAACACTGAAGAAGGTGTTATTTTTTTTTGGGAAGGGTGAATGAAATAAGCCTGGAAGTAGTTTCAGGGGGAGAGTGAAAAATACAGAGAGACCGGAATACTGTGAGTAAGACTTAGAGTAGAAGTAGAACTGAATTTCATCGCTTAGAGGAACAAGAGGCTAACCATTAGCAGAGGAGATATTGGGAGAATAGGGTAAGTCTGTGAGTAATGAGATAGGAAGCACTTCGCCCTGCTAGTTGTGAAATCAACGGGGTATGAGCTTAATATTATTATAATCCTAGTAAATTGTCATTGGTAACGATTGACAAGGTTCCCTCAAACGAAGGGCTCCGTTACTGCGCGGACGCCCTACGGGGGTAGGGCATGGCGGTCCCGGAGACGACAAAGTGAAGAATGCTAAGCCCAAGAGTAGTAAGATTGGGAAGATAAAATCATAGTGTCGTAGGGCGCCGGGGAGAAATAGTACGTGAGCAAGCTTTTAGACGTCGCCAATGAGACCACGATTGTTCACATGACTGTATGCATTAATGTAGGCCCTTGTTTTGTTCTTACATTAATTACTCTAAAGGATTGTCAATAGTGATTCATCCCATATGTCGATGTCGCATCAAACAAGCGATCATGAATGAGAGGTGGGAGGAGTTGCGCCTCTCTGTAATACCATACTCTTGTGGGCGTGTTAAGGGAGAATGTTAACACGAGTTAATTCATGATATCACATAACTTATCATGACCCTTGTTATGAAATTCAGTTCCGTTAACAGTAGAAAAATACTATGGGGGCACTGAATATCTATGACAGAAATCGTGGATGGAGGGAAAAGATGTGCAACAATATTGCTGATTTGGGGCACGGGGACTAGTCACAACAAATCGAGTGAAGTTATCAATGAGAATAAAATAAACGATTTTCCATGCGAGAAAGTTCAGAAAACCTGAATAACTTTACAACGAGACCTTTGGAAGGAAAGTTCTGAATGTCATTTTCAATGCAGGGGCCTGGTCTGGGTCATTGGTATTCCTTTGTAATATGGGATGCTACAAGACTGAACCAGCTTAGACAACTTTTGCAATGAGGTTGTTGGGAAAAGAAGAAGCCCGTTCGTGGGCAATGTTGAATTCCTTATACTACCAAGTGTGCAGCTTCTCGATTCATGGAAAAGAGAAGGATTTGACTCAAGAGATCAGGAATAATACAAATTCCGAGATGCCTGAGACTTCCTTTGTCATATACGTAGACTTGTAGCAAAGTAGACCGTTCTAGCATCGAGGTACAATGACTTACCGAAATGCTGCTAGGGGGAGGTCTTATCTTTCTAAGGATTGAATTAAGGCGGCCTACAGATTCATTACGTGCGCTAGTAGGATCTGTACTATGTGGGGGGGTCCATGGGAGGTTACGGCTGGAGCAGCAAGACCGGGGACCCGGTGAAACAGAAAGAATGGGGTCGGAACAGCGACCGTAACATGTGCAGGCGGATCTCGTACTCCGAAGGAATCCTCAACGGTAGGCGCCGGCAGATTCACCACACAGATCGGTGACAATGTCAGCGAATTTCCACCTTGCTGGAGGCAAAGGTCGGGCGAGGAGCTAGATTCAAGCAGGTTGTGAGCGTCAGAGAGGTGAGCGCGTGCTGGCTTTTCGTCGGCACGACCTTTTCTTCTCGGCGTAAATAAACAACGCTGGGTCCATGAGGGTCCTACCTTTAAATATGGAGTGAGGGGGGAAAGACAGTGGCACTCTATCTGATACCCAAGACATTAGCTCTCGAAAGTGACGGAGGGCCAGTGAACTACTAGCTCACGGTCGTTATATGATAGCGTTTTCTCGCGGAATTGATGGCGCGACTTGCAAAAGCAAGGGCTGCGTTTTCCAGAATGGCCAGTTTTGTGGAGTACTGCTCCGAAGCCCGAGGTTGAGGGCATCAGTGGTGAAGGACAAAAGGCAAATTGAATGGGGAAGGCTAGCGTGGAGCCTTAATTAATCGCGACTTAAGAGTTGTAATGCGGCTTTTCTCGTCTGTCCATGCCAAATAGAAATCCTTTTAAGGATATGATTAAGGCGGTGCGCGATGGACAGTACACATGAATGAACGCCTGTAAACCGAAAAGGCTAAAAATGATTTCAATTCCTGCTGGGTTCTAGGGTGGAAAGTCGGCAATGGCTTTAACTTTGAGTCCATAGGTAGCAATACTTTAGTGACAAGGTATGGCAAGAATTCTAACTAGATTTGAAGAAAACGACCTACTAGGTTGACAGTAGTTATACCCCACACTGCAGTGATAGGCCATTGAAAACCTGACGCAATTTTATCTCGTTGTGAACGAGAGGAGGGGGAGGCAAATTAAAATATATCTAATACACGAGGACCTGATCGTTTGAATAATCCTGAAGTACAAGTGGCATTAATTGCTAAATGTAAGAGGGGAATTTCGAGGCCAAAAGGCAGCATACACTAACAAAATGCAAAGTGTCCCAATGAGTTGAGAAAGCCGTATATGGCACGCTCAGGAGCCATAGGGACTTGCAGGAAGCCTTTTAGCAAGGTAAAAGTTGAAAACAATCTATTATTAGAGCCAATGTCTTGCAACCAACAATCCAAGATTAGGGAATGGGAAGGGTTCGGCACTCGTACTCTATTCAACTTGCCGATAGTCGACCACTGGGAGGAAAGTATTTCTCTTTGGAACAAGGAGGAGGGGGGAGGCCAGGGTGAATGCTTGGTTGGAATAAGAATTCAGTCTAACACTGTCTAACTCCTTTCCAAGGCCTGTCGCTTGAATGAGGGATCTATAACTTGGTATGTATGAAGGCTTTAGCATCAGGATCGAGTTAATGGACTTGTTGAAGCATGTTGTTTTCCGGATAGGACGGTCCTTGTGTTGGCAGTACGCTTGGGAATTCTTCGAAAAAAGTATTTAAAATATCAATCCTTCATGAAAATCTAAATTTGCTTCAGAATGATCAGAGCTCTGCTCATCCGGGGAAGATGATGTTGCAGTGGCAGAAAAAAAAACAGGGGAGGGAGCAGGAATCAAATGCGCAGATAGGCAAGTCTTTGGAATGAATAGGATATTCAGGTACACAGCGTTAATAGTCAAGGGGCCGGGGTCAGAAAATAATGCACCGGAATATATATCAGTAATATTATACAAGGAACGTAATGTTGCAACATTTTACGAGTATATTATCAGGTAATATCCAAAGCAGTCCCTTGCCGAAGACAAGAATACGTCTATCAGTAGATCATGAAACCTCGGAATAGTAGTGTAAGCACTAGCAATAAACATAAGGAGCAGTACTTAGCGGGTCCAGGATTGCAAAGTCGTCAACGTGTCTGGCGCGCGAAGGTTTTGCCGAAGACGGTGGGTATCGGTATCGACCGGGAGGAGGAGCGCGCAGCTGAGGAGGAGAGATGAAGCGAGGGCGGATGGAAGGCGGGTGGGGGGGGTGGTGGGGAGGACGAGGAAGGAGAGGAGTGCAGAGACAGAGAAGGGTAAAATGGTAGTGTGACTTCATAGATTGTCATTGCGGGGTGGAAATGGGGTCGGTATGCGTCATTCGGCAAGAGGGAGTCCCCTTAACAGGTATTCTGACATAAAAGTAATGCCATTAATCCGAGGGTGGAGTGAAAGTCTTGTACGTATAAGAAATCATGACCCAACAAGAGGTGTCCAGGGGGAAAAATAGATTCGTACTACGACAAAACTGTGAGCAAAATTTCACTACCAGAGAAAATGTTAAGGACTTTGCTGCCTAAAGTGATACCTATCTCTGTATCAAGCAAATGGTGGTTTGACTCCGTTGCAAATCTAAATGATAATTCGCAAATTCCGCAAAATTACTCAAACGAGAACACAGAACAGAAGATCGGTTAGAAGAAATATGCGGATGGTACAGCAATGAGCGGCTGAGTGAGATCATTAGGGATGCAATTAGTTGAGACAATGTGATGTGTTAAGGTATGGTGCTTGTAGGCGCGTGTTTGTGGTGTTTTGGCTTTTCCCTAAAAAATGGCGGTTCGGTTTTGTTTGGCTTGCTGGAGCAATCTGTACGTTTGACTCACCTGGTTGGGAACGCCGAGGAGTGAGCCCAATGGATGTGGCTGTGCCATGATAAGGGCAGTACGGAGTATCGAATAACATGAGTCGCGCACCGTGACTTTTGCCACAAACAGTTGGAAAACCACGATCCTGCCGGTGCCCAGTTTGTGACACACGGTTGTTTATGTCTGGGAAACATGAGGTGAGTTGATGAAGGGGGAAATGAGTCTATATCCCGTATTATATTTGTGAGGGGAGTTGGGTTGGAACGCTATGGTCTCGTGTGTAATTGTTGTGGAACGAGGGTTAGGTTGCGTTGTGGTTTGTCGTTTAGTTGTTTGGTTTTTTGTGTACGCAAGGATGTGTTGTCTTGTGTGGTCGTGTTGCCTTAGTAGTGGGAATGCTGCATTGACCGATACAGTGGAGCTTTCTCTGATTGACTTGGGCCAAATTACGCCGGGTAACCTTAAGTAAATCGGTATCCCCCCACAAGGTTCCCAAACTTGATATTGACAGAAGTAGGTAACGAGCAACTAGGCATAGATTTCACCATCTACGTCATGGAGGAGACGTGATGTCGTTGAACAAGGATCTACTGT
>NC_051428.1:30666712-30684212 GCF_015228065.2 Penaeus monodon | reverse complement strand
TTTTGTTGTCCGGTATTTTGAGTTTAAAACCCTCCCCCAAATCTAAAAAGTTTTGGGAAAATTATTTTTTAATAATATTCGTGGGCCTTTGACAAAAAATTTAAAATGAAAATTGGCCTATTATTTGTTGTGCGCACATTAGGGTTCATCATCATCTAAATTAAAGGGGGGCTAACGCCGAGGGGGGGCCAGGGCCCGTATCCCCCTTTTCGTTCCCCAACCAGGGTTTCCCCTCGGGGCCCCGAGTCTCCAGGCGGGCCCACAGGGCCCCCTCTTAATTTCCCTCGGGGCCCGGGTCTCGCCGAGCTCCCCAAACCCCCAAGGATCCCCCTGGGAGGGCCCCCCGGTCTCCTCCCCCCGGGGTTGCCCTCCAAAAGAGACAACCTGGGGGCAGGTCGTCCAGGGAGGCGAGCTAGGGGCCATAAGCCTGAGTTGGCGATCCCGGATTATGCAAGTAACGGGCCCCAAAGCCAGTCTCAGGGTTTTAACCCCCGGGTTGGACACGTGGTCCTCCCCAACTATCCCCCATGACCCGGCGAAGGATTTTTTCCCAAAAGGCTCAGGCGAGCCCCAAGGGCACTGGATAGCGTCCAGGTTTCGTTTTTTTTATAGAGCAAAAGGAATTTAATAAAGGGCCCTTTGAAGACACCCCAGCTTTGGTCCTTCTCCCCTGGTTTAACCCGGACATCTCCAAACGCTCTTGTTGACGATTTCCCAGGGTTTTCCTGTTCCAACCAATCCTTCTACTGACTTCCTGGTCTGACAACCCAGGGGATATGGACAAACCCTACCAAGGTACGTAAAATTTTCTGTGATTTTCAAGGTCCCCCGCCGCAACATGGATCAAACTGAACGGGTTCCCTAACGGGCCCCCCAAGTCCTGAATCTTGGTCTTGGTCCGGAGACCTCTGGGCCAAAGGGGTTTCCCCTTTTGCTAAAGCATCAAGACCCGCCAAAAAGTGCCCCAAAGGGGACTCAATAGGATGGAAACACCCTTCGGCAAAGCCGGGTTTCCGAGCCCTTTAAATATTCCCTAGTTTTTTCCCCGCACTGACTTTGGCTAGTAGCCCCGGGCCATTACCCCGTCCATAAAGTGTTAAAAAGTGTGGGTGAAAGGGAAAACACCCTTTGCCTCACCCTGAATTACAGGGAAGAATTTCGACATCCCCCCCCACACTTTAAAAAGAAAACTTTCAGTACCAGTATAGAGGCTTGCAAATCAGGCCAAAAAATCTGTGTCGGAATTCCCCTGAGCCTCAGGATCCCCATAGCGTTCCCGAGGCCCGAGTCAAAGGGGTTTCCCTTGGGGTTTGATTGGGTTGCGAGAAACCCCCGACCAAACTCCCCGACGGCTTTTCCCCCAATTACTCAAAAAGCGCAGTATACGGTCTATTGGGGACTTCCCAAGGAGTAAACCCGGGACTGCTCCGGGTTTTGGGGGCCTTTCATTTAGGGGGTTGCGGACCCGTTAAAGGAAAAAAATGTGGCGAAAAAACCTTGCCTGGTATGCTGAGCAGGGGTAATGCCACGGTAGTTGTTTCGTCCCATCGATCCCCTTTCCCCCTTTCCCAAAAGGGGGGGACCCCCCCCCCCTCAGCAGGTCGGGGGAATTTGGGCCAGGGCTGCCAAAAGGCGTATGCAAAGGGCCCCCACTGTATGAGGCCCCCAGCCAGGTTTCCCCCCCCAACCCTTTTGCAGGTTTTAAAGGGATATCACTATGCCTGCAGCTTTTTCCCCCCCCTTCAGCTTGGGGAAAACGCCCCCGCCAACCCGGGTTAGGGTAGGAAAGGGTTCCCCGTGATGGGGGGGTTTCCCCACAGGCCAAACCCACATCGCTTCATCCAAACTAAAATGTTTGGAAAGGGCCACCTGGTACAACTTTTTCAAAATACTCAGCCCCCCCCGTTCACGAACCCCCAAAAAATGATCTGAGATGATCCCTCCATCCGCTGGGTCGGGGCCCGCATTTATCTGGTTTAGGGGGGCTTAGGGTTCGTTTTCTCAGGGGTTGGTGGCAGGGGAAAGGGCATTTACCAAAAAATGGCCTTCGACCTCCTCAGCAAGATTTTCCCGATGGGCGTTCCTTGTCCTTTCAAACATGTCCGGGGCCCTACGCACCATGGAACGCCCCAAGACTTGATTCCCCCAGTCAGCCGAGCCTTGCAAAAGGCCCTTTATGGCCTCTAATGTCTCCAGGGGGATGGTTTTTGCCTTTTTCCTTGGGGGGTTACGCCCCAAAGGACTCCTGAGCTGCTTCAGTGGGTTTCGTGCCCTTTTAAAAGGGCTCCCACAGAAAAAAACTGGGCCGGGCAGGTTTCTGGTTTCTGTGAATCGGTCAGAGACTTTCCGTGGCGAAACCCCCGGGACACTCCTCCCCCCTTTGTCTGTCCAAGTGAAACCCTTTGGGTGGCCCCGGGGGGGACGGGGAGTTTTAAGGGGGCCCACAGGGGAACCACAAGCAGCCCATGGTTGGGGGCCAAAGAACCCCAGGGACTCCGGTAAACCCTGCTTTTTGGGGATCCTCCACGTGTGACAAAAATGTGGTCTCTCCTTTGGGCCCCTTACCCGTACGCTGTAAACCCAAATCCAGCGATGCGGGTTGGACCTGGTACCAGGAAACCAGGATCCTCATTTTCTGGGGCCTAAACAAGTCCCGGAGAAAAGGGGGGCTATTCTCGCTGTGGGACAGCTCCCGACCATGGGGGCCCCACAGGGAAATCCTTTGCCCCAAACTCGGGCACAGCCGGAACCGCATTGAATTTGCCAGAACAAAGCGAATGTTTTCGCCGGGGGGAATCGTTTGCCACGATGCAATTTGGCGTAGAACGCCCTTTCACTCGATTTTTATATTTTTCGGAGGAGGGGATACAGCAAAAAAAAAAGCCAAAAGCATGCTTCAGTCTCAATGCCATGATACGCTCCCTAAACCCGGTGGGCACCTCGCCCACCAAGGGGCTGAAGTCGACGGAGATGGCTATGGCTACACCATGGAGGTGGTTGGGCCCTCGCCGCGGCCCGACCAAATAGTAGGTGTAAAACCCCCCCCACACTGATTGTGCCCCTTAAAAGGTTTTTCTCACCTCTGAGAGGGCAGCCACCTCAACTCCCCGTTTGCTTTAATTTCCCCCGATAGCAGGAGGTAACCCCTCATTTGCCCCCAAGGACCGGATGTTCCATGCGCCCCACCCCCAAAAACACGCCTGAGATTAAGCCTCGGGGGGGTCACCCCCCGGGTTGGGACGCCCCCTCGCCGCCCCCCAACACAGCCCCCAAAAAAAGGGGGTCGGCAGGCTGTGGGACCGCCTATCCACCTGTGGGGGTTTCCCCAGGGGTTTTCCCCCCAAGGTTAGGGGGGGTTTTGGGGCCTTCCGGGGCGGGAGGCGGGGGCCAAATAACTCTCGTTCCAAAACCTGCACCCCGACACCCCCCCGCGGGACCCCCACCCCCTTAATTGCCGGGGGGGAGGGACAACACCCCTCCCCCCCGGGAAATTTTCCCTTTTTTAAAAAGGGCGTTTCCAGAGGGCATTCTGGGGGGAAAAAAAGGGCTGGCAACCCACCCCCCCCCGGGCCGCCCTATTACCCCAGGGGGGCTAGGGGGCAGGAGTTTTGGGAGAACCAGAAACGTGTCCCCACGCCGGTGGGCCATAACTCCGTACCTCCGGGGCCTCCTGCTGCTCCGAGATCCCCCACAGATTTAGCCTGGGACCGTAAGGTACCCAGTTACCCATGGGTGGCCACGAGGAGGCACTGCAGAAGTCTTGATGATGGAGAGGCTGTGACCTGGCAGGGGAGACTTATGTAAAAGCTGCTCCCTTTTTTGCACTGGGCTAGCCAGGGGTGGAAGCTGCAAGCGAGAAGGCATGCAAGCACTTAACACTATCTAGGCTACCACACCATCGCTTCACATCACCATGCGCGTGAAGCACCCACCACATTAGGGTTGCTTTTACCTAATTTTAATAAACTTCTGTTGCTACGTAAGAATTCTTTACCTCAAACCTCAAGATTTGTGTTTATATTCTAAGGTTAGTTTTAAGGCTAGTAGTTTAACGAAGTATGAATATGGATGTCGCATAAATACATGGTTGTGAGAGTGTGTAGTTGTTTTAATAATTTCTACATTTTTAGTCCCAGTTCCGATGGTATAATTTATGATTGTTTACTGACTTCGCACTTTTAAATGGTTCTTCCGACCTCCGTAGTCTAGCTTGTAAGATCCAGCTGGACTTTCCAATACCAGCTTTTGCCCTAACTAGACAAGTCTTCTTAAAGTCTAGAATTAGTTGGTATGGTGTCTACCATGCTTTTGATAGCATTGTTCATTATGCTCCTTGTCCTGTTAAAGCTCTGAACTCATTATTGTTGGACATCATAACGAGGTTTGTAGTTAGCAAAACTCTTAAATCTCGTTCAGCTGATAGCACATGGTTTAATGAACACTGTCACCAGGATTACAGGGACAAGCATACTGCCTACAATCTCTGGTCTGCTGACCGCACTCGTTCTTATTGAGAGAATTATGTTGCCATGCGAAATATAGCAATTAATGCTTATAAGGAGGCTAACTCTGATAAGTCTGATATGCGAAGCTTAGCCTTGCCCGGGCTATGCCATGAGGGAAGCCCGGCTAATGCCGACTCGCTCACGTGTGTCAGCTGGTGCTGACTCGGCTGAACCTAGTCTTTCCACTGGTCCACACAGCGTACCTCCGGGCGACAATTGCAACTTCTCGCGCCTGGGCGGGGCGCGAACCGCCGACCCCTCGGATGAGAGGCTGACACGTTACCATTGTATTAGCCCGGAGGCTGCTAACTCTGAATATAATGGTCGCTTTAAAATTCTCTCAGAAGCGTCGCAGCCTCATAAATGGTGGACATCGCATAAACCATCTGTTTGGTGTTGAGTTCTCCATTCCTCCTTTAATGAAGCCTGATGATAGTTTACATATAGTCCGATTGAGAAATCTACCTTGTTAGCTAAATGTATTAATTCAAAACAAAATTTAGAAAAAGTTGAACTCCGTCTTTCGTGTCAGCCATTACTATTCTTTTGCTTATAAGTCCTCTGAAATACGGTGGAGTAGACCCTAATGGCTTGTTTCCCTTGATTTTAAAAAGACTAAATGATCAATTAGCTCCTAAATTTAGTTCGTTAAAGGTAATTCTCAGGGTGCTGGCGGTTTGGTAATGTTATCCCTATTCCCAAGGGCCCACTACTGTCTGTTACAACACTTTTATCTAAGGCTTTTGAATATTTACTGGTTAAACGTTTTTTTTTTTTTTTTTTTTCATATTTGAGGGTCTGAATTTTAAGTTGCAATATATTGGTAATAAAGTTTTAAATATTTTAACTGAATTGTTTAACTGGCAGACAGCAGCGTGTTTATGCTGATGGTAGTTTTAGCTCTTTAGCTTTACCCTTTGCCCTTTATTTTATATACAAGCGATATGTGGTCCACCATTACTAATAAAATGTTGGCATATGCTGATGATACTTCTCTCTATGCTGAAATTCCTTCTCCGGCAACCAGGCAACTAGTAGCTGACAGTCTCACTGTAGACCTGTAGATGGTCAATGGACACTGGTCTTCCTCTCACGTACGTACATGAGGGTGTAAACAGGAAGTAGGTTAATGAAAACCGGAAACCGAATCGTTACGAACCAGTGACCGTAACCGCAAGTGATTAACGTATCAATGACCGTACCGGAATCATTAATCATAGTTAATGATGTTTAGCATGCACACCAGACTACCTTACGGTCGTTCATGGCGCATCATAGCAGAAAGTAGGCATAATTAAATGATTATCATAATCAATGATCGAACTGGAAACATTAACCGACTCTAATGATATCTAACTACGGGTCCCTCCCCTCCTCTCCAATACAGGCGACTGGACAGAACGCCTCACCTTACGCATCACAACAATTTAATGACCGCGGAAAGTGATTAACATAATCAATGACCGTAACCAGAATCATTATCAATGACCGTAACCAGAATCATTAGCACACACCTGGAGGACTCCCCTCCCCTTCTCTCTGAAACCATATGCCAGGTACCACAGATATCCCCCCCCCCACCCTCTTACCCCAACCCCACCACCACCACCCTCTTCCAAAACCCTTCCACCCCCGCACCGCAATATTCATCATGTTTAAACTTGTACCTGTAACGATAATTAACCCAGTTACACACACGAGTGATCACCCCTCCTAATGAATGAGGCAATCATAATCCAACCCGATGCCAGGTGTCACAGATGACCCTCCTCCCCTCCACACCCCGCCCCCCGCAATATTCATCGTGTTTGAACTTGTACCTGGATCGAGAATTGACCCTGTTACAGACGAATGATCATCCCTCCTAATTAATCATAATCCATAAATGTCCCTCTAATCATGTCTAATACCACACACTAAAGGTTCCTCTCACTCTCCCTCCTCCTCTCCAAACCAACCCCCTTCCCTTCCTACCGCCCCTCCCACATTCCTCCATACCCAAAGAAATAATAGTAAGAAAAAGAAGCAAACAAACAAATCAAAAGTCCTACTTAAGGAGATAATACAGCACTGAACTGAAGTGCCAGTGATCAACCCTCCTAATGAAGATGCAATCATAATCCAACCCAATGCCAGGTCTCACTGATGACCCACCTCCCTCATCACCCCTCCTCCCCTCCACACCCGCTCCCCGCAATATTCACCGTGTTTGAACTTGTACCCGGATCGAAAATTGACCCTGTTACAGACGAGTGACCACCCCTCCTAATGAATGAAACTGTCATAATCAATAACCCTAACGCCCGCCCCCCCGGCCCCCATCAGGTCGGTCACACAACAGGTCTGCTAATGACCAATAATCCTAACACGCTCACCTGAAGGATGTCCTCCTCCTCTCCCGAAGCAATAATAAGAATAAGAATAAGAGGAAGAAGAAGCACACAACAAACAAACATGCATCCAGCTGCTGACATACGCAAAGTCCGAGAACAGGAACTCCGCCTTCCCTTCTACTGCCCCCGATCCACATTCCCTCATATCCCATAGAAGCAATAATGGTAGAGGAAGAAGACGCAAACAAACAACTAGCACAAAAGACCGATGGACGTACTAGCTCACCCCATTCCCTCCCCCTCCTCCTCACACCGCAATATTCACCATGTTTGAAGTTGGAACTGAATCGATAATTAATCCTGCGACAGACGAGTGACCGCACCTCCTAATTCATCATAATCCATAAATGTCCCTCTAATGATGACTAACACGCTCGCCTAAAGGGTGTCTCTACTCCACTCCAAAGCAATAATAAGAATAAGAGGGAGAAGAAGCACACAAACAAACAAAAATGCATGCAGCTGCTGAATACGCAAAGTCCGAGAACAGGGACCCCCCCCATCCCCCCGATCCGCATTCCCCATATTCCGTTACGGAGCAATAATGGTAAAGGTCTTGACACTCGGATACGTTAAATCGCCAAAATCTCCCAATATTTAGAATTCATTGCAATCAAAAGGATTATAAAATTCGTTGCTGTATTCAATATGTCTTTATTAAGGTTTTCATATATGCCTTTAGTACAAACAAACAGACACAAATACAAATCATATCGCCCCGAGTTCCATATAACGAGGATGATAATATGATCATTTCTCTTGTTCAGAGGTAATGACGGTGGTGGTGCACTCTCGTTTTGAGGCGTAACCAACCAAGAAAAGGAAATCCATTTTAACCCTTAGTAAGATTGACAATGTTCGCATTACGTAAATATAAGACAAAAATATATGCATGACACTATCCATTTTTCACTCCATATACATATATAAAAAAAAAATACTTGCAAAGACTATAATTAATATCTTTACAAATGTTTACAAATGCATAATATAACAAAGATGCAACTCTAATAAGAATATCTCAACAGAAATTTCTTAACTTCGGCGGGAACGATTGATAACTTGCGAACTTCCTCTCTTCTTTAACATGTTATACTAGTCGTTCTTACATCCCCAAACACATCTTCATAATAAAAATACAATCAGTGAAAAGGATCATGAAACCCAATATGCCTTTAATATGACTTTCAAGCTTACACAAACACACGTCCTAACAGGTGATAACACAAATAAGATAAAAATAACAAGCTTATATATTTTTTTGTGTAAATGTAAATGCGATAACTACTACTACGCACGTTTGAAAATTGCAGGCTTATACAACAGGTTAATCATAATATAACAGGTCAACCCTAATAACATAACAACAGAATTTCTTAACTTGCGAGACGATTGATAAGCTATCTTACATCCCAAAGGCATCTTTACAATAAAAATACAATTCACTCAAAAGGATCATGAAACTCAATATGCCTTTATTATGACTTTCACAAACACACATCCTAACAGGCGATAACACAAATAACAGGCTTAAATTTTCTGTGTAACTGTAAATGCATACCACTTTCTCATACGTTTGAAAATTCAGGCTTATACAACAGTTAATTACCTAATGATTGAAAAGACACTGGTTTTATTCTATTTAGAGAGCAGTAAGAGAGTTTTCAACGCATCTGCGCGAGACCAAAGGCGGGGTTCCCCCTCCTATTTCCGCCTGAACACCTAATTATCTACCACCTAGGACCACCACCTGCCCCCCCCCCCACGTGCCGAATTAGTTTGTTTTGCTAATTAAACTAAAGTGACAATGCGGTATATTTACTAAAGTGTTCACGCCTCAGCTCTAAATTTTGTACAATCTACAATGCAAACTAGGAAATATGTTCAGCTTTCCCATATGTATCTTTGCACGCCAATACAGTGCATTCCCTTCTGATATAAAAAGACCAGGGTAAACATCGATTAGGGATCCTCTATTTTATGATGATATAAGAAAAAGATGAATCAACAGAAGGTGGTCTAGCTTTTCAGTAATTTACTCCCCCTCCACAAAATTGTCTATAGTACCTCCCTACAAGTCTATAAACTATAAACTTTACTTCTCGATTTCCCTGTCATGGTCTTTCTCACCAGTCTACAAATGCTATAGAGACGGTTGCTAGATAAGTTGCTATCTTTAAGTCGGACTACCGGTGATTGTTGAATTTTGTAGTTTCATTTATCTAGCAAATATGTTTTTTTTTGTCTCCTACAAGAACGGGAAAAAATATTTAAAGAACAAATAACCTTGCCAACGGGTATAATTCAACCAAACTTTACTTCTCGATTTCCCCAGTCATTGCCTTTCTACAATCTGCAGCAATAGATGGAGCTAGATAAGTTTTATCTTTAAGAGACGATCACCTCCCCGCCGAGTATGTGATTTTACTTTATCGAGAACGTACATTCAGCACCGCTTTTTAGTAACACATGCATATATTTCTCAAATCTCCCTATACAAAGAGAGAAATATTTTTTACGTTGGCACTGGAATAAAACTTGACACTCGATCTCTTTAATATTTTCTGAATATCTTAATACAAAGTCATACCAAATGAAAAAAAAATATATATATATATATCTTAACATCCTTTGCCTATGATTTTTCACTATGTCCCTAGTTGTAGTAGCGAAAACATTTAAGGCCCCTATAAACTATTTTTATCTTCAAAAATCAAAAAAAGAAGGCTTTCACTTGATTATTTTTCCCTTTTAGCAACTATATCTTTATCAAAAACAAGAACTTAGAGAAAGCAAAATGCCCTTTTTTTCAAATACAAGCGTGATTGAAGTATGTCTATGAACTGAGCAGTTTTTCAGACTTGGGAAATATATGGTAAGGGTTAAAATGTTATAGCATTGCTATCATCTTTAACAAAAAGTCTTATTTATCTAAAGATGCTCTCCTAAACTCTGACAATGCTCCAAGCAATATCCAGATAACGGACGACCACAGACAGGTATTAAGGAATACCCCTGCTTGTTACGAGATAATGACTTCATCGACATACTAAAACCATTAATGGACGTGCTAAAACCATTAATGGACGTGCGAAGTGAGGAAGAGGCGAACAATAGAGAGACACCATGGAAGTACTTTTCTCGTCTCCTTTCGTGAAGAACTGCATACTTAATGAATATCTACCATGGAAATCGCACCACTTCAATCATTTGACCTAGGTAAACTAGAAAGCTAGGTAAGCTAGAAAGTTTTAGAAATGCTCCCCTCGGTTGTTGATCTTCGTAGCACATCGTTCTTCACACCCACTCGTTCCGCTAGCTCACGGTCTGTTCTGCCTATCAAACATGCCATATCTTGTTGGCGAGGCCTCACCCTTCTCCTAAATCTGCTCCTCCTCCCGCCGCGTGCAGTTTTACTTCCCCGCGCGTGCATCCGCGTCAGTGATGAGTGCGGCGCGTGCGGGAATATAGAGCCCCTCGTCTAGGCTGCGTTCAACATTACAGGGAGAAATATTCTCTGACGACGAAGAAGACGGCGATAACGTAGGCAGTTTACATGCTGAATGATTATAATGTAACCGCCAAGTAGAAGTTTTGTTAACAAGGCTGAGAATCGGTCACTGATAACAGCTAAAAGTGCACCACATTGTGAGGAGTGCCATTGGCGGTCGCACATTTAGTGGGAAAAATGTGAAACATTCTCAGATGTATGTACTTGTCTCGCTGGAAAATGTATCGGAGGATTGTGACATAGGACTTATTAGTTTCCTAAGGGAGTCTAATAGGAAGCTAGAAAGTTTTAGAAATGCTCCCCTCAGTTGTTGATCTTCGTAGCACATCGTTCTTCACACCCACTCGTTCCGCTAGCTCACGGTCTGTTCTCCCTATCAAACATGCCATATCATGTTGGCGAGGCCTCACCCTTCTCCTAAATCTGCTCCTCCTCCCGCCGTGTGCGGTTTTACTTCCCCGCGCGCGCATCCGCGTCTGTGATGAGTGCGGCGCGTGCGGGAATATAGAGCCCCTCGTCTAGGCTGCGGTCAACATTACAGGGAGAAATATTCTCTGACGACGAAGAAGACGGCGATAACGTAGGCAGTTTACATGCTGAATGATTATAATGTAACCGCCAAGTAGAAGTTTTGTTAACAAGGCTGAGAATCGGTCACTGATAACAGCTAAAAGTGCACCACATTGTGAGGAGTGCCATTGGCGGTCGCACATTTAGTGGGAAAAATGTGCAGCATTCTCAGATGTATGTACTTGTCTCGCTGGAAAATGTATCGGAGGATTGTGACATAGGACATATTAGTTTCCTAAGGGAGTCTAATATTTTAAACAAAATATAAGGATGCATAATATTTATGCAATAGCTGTATACTTTTATAAGCACATTACTCATAATTTGATTTTTATATAATATTTATTGGTGTTTTTTGCCGTAGGTGGAGCAGATAATTTTAAATAATCAATCAATCGATCAATGTTGTTTTTTTCTAAGACAAAATATGTTAATAGTTTTGGGTATTTTGTTTATTTCTTCTTAAATGACAAGGTTAGATGGTACTTTTATGCAAAAAATACATATATTGATACCATTGGTAAGCATTATTTGTCATTTAAGAATAAGAATTACACTTTTACATAAGGAAATTTGATAAAATACTAGCATGTAATGGCTCGGATGCGGTTGTTAGTATTTATAAGCCTCTATCAGAATCTGAATGCTCCTTCCGACAGAGGTGACATGCTACCGTCGTATTTCTGTCTGCGAATGGGAAAAAATAAATAATTGCGAGGAAAGCGAGAAGCAAAACTTGAATGAATGATGGAATTATAAATTCTGACAAATTATCGCGGCAAATGTTCGTACTATGTTGATTGTGTATTGCAATCATACGAGTAATTATCCATTTTATGCTACTAGTGAAAGACATATTACTGTTTTCTTTTATCAAATTTTATGTTTTCTTTGCAAGGAACCTCCAAGCTTGATATGGTTATAAGCATCACCAATTCTAAGTCAATCAATGTCAATACATATTTAGTGTTGTGTGAAGTTATAGCTCCAATTATGATTATAATCACCATTTTTTACATCCTCGCGGTAAATACAGCATCGCGCTTAGTCGAGGGGAGAGGGGAGGAGGAGCAGATTTAGGAGAAGGGTGAGGCCTCGCCAACAAGATATGGCATGTTTGATAGGGAGAACAGACCGTGAGCTAGTGGAACGGGTGGGTGTGAAGAACGATGTACTACGAAGATCAACAACCGAGGGGAGCATTTCTAAAACTTTCTAATCTAGAACATGGGGGTTTACCTAGGTCAAATGATTGAAGTGGTGCGATTTCCAAGGTAGATATTCATTAAGTATGCAGTTCTTCACGAAAGGAGACGAGAAAAGTACTTCCATGGTGTCGCTCTATTGTTCGCCTCTTCCTTACTTCGCACGTCCATTAATGGTTTTAGTATGTCGATGAAGTCATTATCTCGTGACAAGCAGGGGTATTCCTTAATACCTGTCTGTGGTCGTCCGTTATCTGGATATTGCTTGGAGCATTGTCAGAGTTTAGGAGAGCATCTTTAGATAAATAAGACTTTTTGTTAAAGATGATAGCAATGCTATAACATTTTAACCCTTACCATATATTTCCCAAGTCTGAAAAACTGCTCAGTTCATAGACATATACTTCAATCACCCTTGTATTTGAAAAAAAGGGCATTTTGCTTTCTCTAAGTTATGAAAAGAAGCTTTTCCCTCCCTTATTATGAGGTAATGCAAATATTTTTTCTCCTAAACGAATGCTTTTTTACTTGTCATTTAGAAAATATTGCTTCGGTTGCTGCTTTTCCCCCTTTAGGACTGTGATTTTCAACCCTTTCTCTATAACTTACCTCCTCGACTGTATGTTGCCCGTCATATACCCTTTACCGCCATGTAAAACAAGAATATCTAATGTAGACACACAACAAGAAAGCACCTTTATTTTTTTATATTTTGCAAAGAACGTTTTGATTAAGAAATATAATATATAGTTGTTGATAACTCGGTTTAAGAAAAGAAAAAAAACGCATGTTGGAAAATCACATGCTGTCTGCTAAGATCCATCGCATCGAGGGTGTCACTAATATTTTTTTTTTTTTACTCACAGGAGTAAACATATCCTTGGTCAAAAAATCCCTGCTTTAGGCAAATTTGACTTTGTCATTGTCCAATACACGTACAATTATAAAAGCTTTATAACATGGGGAGTTATATTATTTTACCTCTTTTTTCATATCTTATAAAAGTTCTTGTTTTTGATAAAGATATAGTTGCTAAAAGGGAAAAATAATCAAGTGAAAGCCTTCTTTTTTTGATTTTTGAAGATAAAAATAGTTTATAGGGGCCTTAAATATTTTCGCTAATACAACAACTAGGGACATAGTGAAAAATCATAGGCAAAAGGATGTTAAGATATATATATATTTTTTTCATTTGGTATGACTTTGTATTAAGATATTCAGAAAATATTAAAGAGATCGAGTGTCAAGTTTTATTCAGTGCCAACGTAAAAAATATTTCTCTCTTTGTATAGGGAGATTTGAGAAAATATATGCATGTGTTACTTAAAAAGCGGTGGCTGAATGTACGTTTCCCGATAAAGTAAATCACCATAGTCCGGCGGTGAGGTGATCGTCTCTTAAAGATAACAACTTATCTAGCTCCATCTATTGCTGCAGATTTGTAGAAAGGCAATGACTGGGGAAATCGAGAAGTAAAGTTTGGTTGAATTATACCCGTTGGCAAGGTTATTTGTTCTTTATAATATTTTTTCCCGTTCTTGTAGGAGACAAAAAAAAAAACATATTTGCTAGATAAATGAAACTACAATAATCAACAATCGCCGTAGTCCGACTTAAAGATAGCAACTTATCTAGCACCGTCTATTATAGCATGTTTGTAGACTGGTGAGAAAGACCATGACAGGGAAATCGAGAAGTAAAGTTTAGTTGGATTATTTCCCGTCGGCAAGGTTATTTGTGTCTTTTTACAATATTTTTCCCGTTCTTGTAGGTGACAAAACACCGTATTTGCTAGATGAATGAAACTACAGTAACCAACATTAGTGGCTACCGTTGCATAGTTCCTTTTCTTCGTATATACTTGTAGGGAGGTACTATAGACAATTTTGTGGAGGGGGAGTAAATTACTGAAAAGCTAGTCCACCTTCTGTTCTGATTCATCTTTTTTCTTATATCATCATAAAACAGAGGATCCCTAATCGATGTTTACCCTGGTCTTTTTATATCAGAAGGGAATGCACTGTATTGGCGTGCAAAGATACGTCCGTCTGCATAGAGTTATACATATGGGAAAGCTGAACATATTTCCTAGTTTGCATTGTAGATTGTACAAAATTGAGAGCTGAGGCGGGAACACTTTAGGAAATATACCGCATTGTCCCTTGAGGTTAATTAGCAAAACATAACTGATTCGGCACGTGGGGGGGGGGGCAGGTGGTGGTCCTAGTTGGTAGATAATTAGGTGTTCAGGCGGAAATAGGAGGGGGAAACCCGTCTTTGGTCTCGCGCAGATGCGTTGAAAACTCTATTAATGCTCTCTAAATAGAATAAAACCAGTGTCTTTTCAATCTATTAGGTAATTAACCTGTTGTATAAGCCTGAAATTTTCAAACGTATGAGAAAGTGGTTATCGCATTTACAGTTACACAGAAAATTTAAGCCTGTTATTTGTGTTATCGCCTGTTAGGATGTGTATTTGTGAAAGTCATAATAAAGGCATATTGAGTTTCATGATCCTTTTGAGTGAATTGTATTTTTATTGAAAGATGCCTTTGGGATGTAAGATAGCTTATCAATCGTCTCGCAAAGTTAAGAAATTTCTGTTGTTATTCTTATTAGGGTTGCACCTGTTATATTATGATTAACCTGTTGTATAAGCCTGCAATTTTCAAACGTGGGTAGTGGTAGTTATCGCATTTACATTTACACAAAAAAAATATAAGCCTGTTATTTTTATCTTATTTGTGTTATCACCTGTTAGGACGCGTGTTTGTGTAAGCTTGAAAGTCATATTAAAGGCATATTGGGTTTCATGATCCTTTTCACTGAATTGTATTTTTATTATGAAGATGTCTTTGGGATGTAAGAACGACTAGTATAACATGTTAAAAGAAGAGAGGAGTTCGCAAGTTTATCAATCGTTCCCGCGAAGTTAAGAAATTTCTGTTGAGATATTCTTATTAGAGTTGCATCTTTGTTATATTATGCATTTGTAAACATTTGTAAAGATATTAATTATAGTCTTTGCAAGTATTTTTTTTATATATGCATATGGAGTGAGAAATGGATAGTGTCATGCATATATTTTTGTCTTATATTTACGTAATGCGAACATTGTCAATCTTACTAAGGGTTAAAATGGATTTCCTTTTCTTGGTTGGTTACGCCTCAAAACGAGAGTGCACCACCACCGTCATTACCTCTGAACAAGAAGAAATGATCATATTATCATCCTCGTTATATGGAACTCGGGGCGATATGATTTGTATTTGTGTCTGTTTGTTTGTACTAAAGGCATATATGAAGACCTTAATAAAGACATATTGAATACAGCAACGAATTTTATAATCCTTTTGATTGCAATGAATTCTTAATATTGGGATGATTTGGCGATTTAACGTATCCGACGTGTCAAGACTTTTACCATTATTGCTCCGTAACGGAATATGGGGGAATGCGGATCGGGGGGATGGGGGGGTCCCTGTTCTCGGACTTTGCGTATGTCAGCAGCTGCATGCATTTTTGTTTGTTTGTGTGCTTCTTCTCCCTCTTATTCTTATTATTGCTTTGGAGTGGAGTAGAGACACCCTTTAGGCGAGCGTGTTAGTCATCATTAGAGGGACATTTATGGATTATGATGAATTAGGAGGTGCGGTCACTCGTCTGTAGCAGGATTAATTATCGATTCAGTTACAAATTCAAACATGGTGAATATTGCGGTGTGAGGGGGAGGGGGAGGGAATGGGGTGAGCTAGTACGTCCATCGGTCTTTTGTGCTATTTGTTTGTTTGCGTCTTCTTCCTCTACCATTATTGCTTCCTATGGGATATGAGGGAATGTGGATCGGGGGCAGTAGGAAGGGAAGGCGGAGTTCCCTGTTCTCGGACTTTGCGTATGTCAGCAGCTGGATGCATGTTTGTTTGTTTGTGTGCTTCTTCTTCCTCTTATTCTTATTCTTATTATTGCTTCGGAGAGGAGGAGGAGACATCCTTCAGGTGAGCGTGTTAGGATTATTGGTCATTAGCAGACCTGTTGTGTGACCGACCTGATGGGGGGACGGGGGGGAGGGCGTTAGGGTTATTGATTATGACAGTTTCATTCATTAGGAGGGGTGGTCACTCGTCTGTAACAGGGTCAATTTTCGATCCGGATACAAGTTCAAACACGGTGAATATTGCGGGGAGCGGGTGTGGAGGGGAGGAGGGGTGATGAGGGAGGTGGGTCATCAGTGACACCTGGCATTGGGTTGGATTATGATTGCATCATTCATTAGGAGGGGTGATCACTGGCACTTCAGTGCAGGGCTGTATTATCTCCTTAAGTAGGACTTGTGATTTGTTTGTTTGCTTCTTTTCTTACTATTATTGCTTTGGGTATGGAGGAATGTGGGCAGGGGCGGTAGGAAGGGAAGAGGGTTGGTTTGGAGAGGAGGAGGGGAGGTGAGAGGAACCCTTAGTGTGTGTATTAGACATGATTAGAGGGACATTTATGGATTATGATTAATTAGGAGGGATGATCATTCGTCTGTAACAGGGTCAATTCTCGATCCAGGTACAAGTTCAAACACGATGAATATTGCGGGGGGCGGGGTGTGGAGGGGAGGAGGGTCATCTGTGACACCTGGCATCGGGTTGGATTATGATTGCCTCATTCATTAGGAGGGGTGATCACTCGTGTGTGTAACTGGGTTAATTATCGTTACAGGTACAAGTTTAAACATGATGAATATTGCGGTGCGGGGGTGGAAGGGTATGGAAGAGGGTGGTGGTGGTGGGGTTGGGTAAGAGGGTGGGGGGAGGGATCATCTGTGGTACCTGGCATATGGTTTCAGAGAGAAGGGGAGGGGAGTCCTCCAGGTGTGTGCTAATGATTCTGGTTACGGTCATTGATAATGATTCTGGTTACGGTCATTGATTATGTTAATCACTTTCCGCGGTCATTAAATTGTTGTGATGCGTAAGGTGAGGCGTTCTGTCCAGTCGCCTGTATTGGAGAGGAGGGGAGGGACCCGTAGTTAGATATCATTAGAGTCGGTTAATGATTTCCAGTTCCGATCATTGATTATGATAATCACTTTAATTATGCCTACTTTCTGCTATGATGCGCCATGAACGACCGTAAGGTAGTCTGGTGTGCATGCTAAACATCATTAACTATGATTAATGATTCCGGGTTACGGTCATTGATTACGTTAATCACTTGCGGTTACGGTCATTGGTTACGTAAATCGATTGCGGTTTCCGGTTTTCATTAACCTACTTCCTGTTTACACCCTCATGTATGTACGTGAGAGGAAGACCAGTGTCCATTGACCAT
>NC_051428.1:30659212-30664212 GCF_015228065.2 Penaeus monodon | reverse complement strand
TAAAGAATAACAAGAGCCCCGGAATAGATGAAATAACAGCAGAACTAATTAAGAATGCTGGCGAAAGTGTTGAATACTTCTTCTACAAACTCTGTACAAAATATGGAATGAAAGAAAATGGCCAGAAGACTGGGTAAAATCAGTCTTTACTCCCATACCTAAAAAAGGTGACGCACTCCAATGCAACAATAATAGGACAATTGCCTTAATAAGTCACAGCAGCAAAATTTTGTTGAAAATTATTGCTGAAAGAATGAAGTTGAAGTTAAGAGAGGAAATTGCAGACGAACAAGCGGGTTTTCGCCCTGGAAAAGGTACCAGAAACCAGATTCTAAATTTAAAATTGATCATAGAGAAAAACAGAGAACATCAAAAAGACCTATACCTGTGTTTCATCGATTATGTGAAAGCTTTTGATACTGTTGATCATGATATCCTCTGGAATAACATGTACGATATGAAGTTTCCAAAACACATCATCCAATTAATAAAAGCCTTGTATGACCAACAACAAGCAGCTGTAAGAACCACTTATGGGTTAACAGAATGGTTCGAAGTCAAACAAGGAGTACGACAGGTTGCATTCTGTCTCCGCACCTCTTTAATATATATTCTGAAACAATTATGAGAGGTGCTCTAGAGAATTTTGAAGGAACTGTGGATGTTGGAGGATACAAAATATCAAATCTGAGGTACGCCGATGATATAGTTTTGATTGCCAGCAGTATCACTGAACTACAACAACTACTAGATAAAGTTAGAGAAGCAAGCGAAAAGGCTGGCTGTTTCTTAATGCCAAGAAAACTAAGATCATGAAGATTCAAAGATAACCGGCAATGAACAATGATGAACAGGGTTACAATCAATGGAATGATTGTGGAAAATGTGAAAGAGTTCACTTATCTTGGAGCTGTTTTAACTAATACATATGATGATTCACCGGGAGATAAAAAGAAGAATTACCATTCCCAAAAAGGGCGCCACAATTGCTCTCAATAACATCTGGAAAGACCGAAGCATTACCTTACGGACAAGCTGAGGTTATTGAACTCATTAGTTTTCCCAATTGCATCATATGGTTCTGAGTGTTTGGGTGTTGAAGTAGATAACAAGAAAAGATCAATAGTTTTAAAATGTGGTGTTACAGACGAGTAACTGCGTATTAGCTGGACAGAGAAGAAGACGAATGATGAAGTGCTGAGAAAAATAAATTGTAAAGACCGACTGTTGGACATCTTGAACAAGAGGAAATTAAAGTTTATTGGTCATGTAGTGAGAAGTAAAAGTATTGAGAAAAACTTGCTGACAGGGATGGTGATAGGAAACAGAGGAAGAGGCAAACCGAAGACAAGACTGAGCGACAATATCAAAGATATTTGCGGGCTGTCGATGGTATAAGTGGAAAGAGAAGCGTAAGATCGGGTTTAGTGGCGAAGGATGGTGGAAAGAGGTCCACGGCTGCTCAAACATGAGCATACCGTTATTGTTTGATATATATATATATATATATATATATATATATATATATATATATATATATATATATATATAAACTAAACGTTGTACTTCGGTCCATTTAATAAAGAAACAACCAGGCGTTTCAGGCATATCATCTGCAATGATAAACAAAAAAATTATGGACAATAAATCCTTTAGATATTGACAATTAATTGAGATAATAAATACGTCAAGCTAATTATAATGCAATCAAATAAATAACTAGATTGTCATTTATTTAACAGGATTGTGACATAGGCCAGGCTAAAGGACATTAACATGAGCAAAGTAAATGAAAATAAGTCTAGTATTTTATCAGTCTAATGCCTGATAAAGTAAAAATGAGCAAAGTAAATTAAAGACAGAAGTTAATATAGAGAATCACAGAAATTATACAAAATAACATATGTCGTTTGACAATCAATAAAAAAACAGAATATGCAAAATGTTTACCAAACCATTAAACTAACATTTAATTTGGAAGAAAAACCCACGATACAAAAACTGTCTCTTTTTTTTCTCTCTCTCTAACATTTATACCCCTCCTCTCCCTTTCCTCTTCAGTCCTGAGGATGGAATCCAGGTGGATTTCGAAACTGTAGTCTTCTTTTCAATAAATTTAGTTTTTGTATTGTGGGTTTTTCTTCCATTGTGTCAACACGGAAGAGTGTTTTTGTGTACAACATTTAATTTCAGTAAATATAAGCAAAGAGTATCATGGTGAATACGGACGCCGTTCAATATAAGTACTGAATTTTTCACAGGATGCTTATTACATTATATATTGAGAGAGGTCTAAAGAGATAAGACATGATGAATTTAGATCATTACTATCTATAAAATTAACAAAACGTAAGGCTACGTACCACGCAAGGCCATGGAACCAAATGAGAAGGAACGTTTGTCTATCAAACCAGGAGGTCCATAATCAGAAAGAAAACCATATTCAGTAAATAAATACTAGGGACATTTTTTTTACCTTCGAGAAATACAATAATAATTGACTTTAGTATTCATTTGAGAAGTTCAGTGTCTGTGGATGTGAATATTCATTAGAGTTAGGCTTTTTTTCCAAATCCATAAACTCTTAAAGATCTGATAGGGAGAGATTTCAAAATCCTCTAGCACAGGCTTGGTTTGTTAGAATTTTGTTGGTCTTGTTAACTTGAAAATAGTATTCCTAAATTAGAAAGATTTATTTTCTTCAATAAGCATGTAAAGGTTAACTGATGATTTCTCTATTTTAGTAGCATTGCAGCTACTGTACGAGAAATTATAGGCAAATGAAGAAGAAGGCTTAGGAATTCTGTTTTAAATTTGAATAAATTTCCAAGGGTAGATTTATGCAAATTAAATCTTTAGAGACAATTAGCAGGGGTGCAAGTGGAAATAATTAGATGTTTTCTTAATGTTGTGTTCAATTAACTTAATAGGAAAATTGTTCTTTCTCAGTATATTGGTGACTATTCCTTGGGAAAATTGTATAGATGAAACTGAAATCCTTTTATATCTTATTGGTGTGTAGGAGTTGAATTTTGTTGTGAGACCAATGTAAGCTGAGGAAACAAAATAATTATTATCCATTGAAATATTAATATCTAAGAAAGGGAGATGACCATTATTTTCAATTTCAATTTGAATAAAAGTAAAGTATCATAACATATCTGCATTGAATGAGCCTGAATTCTTTAGGGTAATAAAAAAAAAATATGTATATATATATATATATATATATATATATATATATATATATATATATATATATATATCACCTAGAGTTAGTTCTAACTCCCTCGATTTGTTTATACAATTTTACTTTAAGGCAAAATAAAATGTTTCAAGTGGCTATGTCCAAGATTTCTTTTTTTAAAATCCATCTGATTAAATCTTTCTCAAGCGATGAATTCATAATAATATCTATGGTTTCATCTAAAGGCACACTTATTTCTGCTGAAGTTACAGTCAAATAAATTGTATTATTCTCAATAAACCTGTATAAATTGTAGTTTTCTATTTTATATAACGATTATTTTGCTCATATTAATGAACCTAGCCTGTGTCACTCTCTTGTTAAATTAATGTTTGTTACTTTATACTCTTACATTATATATATATATATATATATATATATATATATATATATATATATATATATATATATATATATATATATATATATGTGTGTGTGTGTGTGTGTGTGGTGTGTGTGTGTGTGTGTGTGTGTGTGTGTGTGTGTGTGTGTGTGTGTGTGTGTGTGTGCACACGCCAATTATTACCTCAAATGAATTGTCAATATTTGAAGGATTTCTTATCCAAATATTTTCAGTTTACCATTGAAGATGGGTGAAAGATGGGTGTTCATCTTCGTTGCAACTCTAGCTTTTTGGTTTATATACACACACACATACATTTAGACTTATACATACTTACAAACATACACCTATATATGTATAAATATATGTATGTATATATGTATATATACATACATATTTATACACACGGTTATGTATATGTATATAAATATAATTATATAAATATTATATCTATATACACACCCACACACATATGTGTATTTGTAGCTATACATACATACATACATACATGTATATATATATATATATATATATATATATATATATATATATATATATATATATATATGCATAGATATATAGACATAGAGAGACCTACATAAATGAGAGAGTGCTTGTGCTGCGATAAAGGAAAATCATAGCGCAATCGTGACAAGAATTCCCTCCGTGCATCACCTATCAGGGCCCTCCATAACGATCATAAAATCTACGACATGCAGCCTCTAGAAGCTGTCCTCCCGCGGCGTCTGAAGGGTTCGACCCCGCCGCACGGAGAACAATGGTTCCGCGATCAAGCCTCCAGTTCTTGGCTAGCGTCCAGCCCGGCCCTCCGCGTGTGTGCGTAGCGGAATCCCCATTCACTAGTTATGACGTCACTGCGGGTTCAATATAAAGTCAGAAAGAAACGGTCACACTCTTGGTTATGCGGGAAAAGCATCGCCAATGGGAGTGAAAGCTATTATGTACTGGTGCGTGTGTTTTGGAAGTTGGTGAGTGGCGATGGCTCTTCTCTTAATGGGAGGTTCGTCTGTCAGATTTCTGTTTTTGGCTCTTTCTTTTCCGTTATTTCCCCCTTCTCCTCTCCCGCCTCTCTTTTTTATGAATGGACAAAGGGGGATTACTAAATTCTAAATTGTCAGCCAAATGTAAGGATGCTGTCATGAGTAATCTAGTTACATAAATGTACATCATCGTAAAACAATTTTATATTAATCATAAAATTATTTAGTAAAAGTAGACAACATGCACACACACACACACACACACACACACACCACACACACACACACACACACACACACACACACACACCACACACACACACACACACACACACACACACACACACACACACACACACACACACACACACACACACACACACACGCACACACACACACACACACTATA
>NC_051428.1:30638377-30640877 GCF_015228065.2 Penaeus monodon | reverse complement strand
CTATGTTTTGATTATCAATACACTGATCAATCATAGTGTCCTGTGTCATATTCCTGGGTTTTCTGGAGTCGGATAAACTGATTACAATGTTATGGGCATGTTCAATTTCTTCCGGCCTGTAATATGCTCTTGTTGATCAAGTACAGGGCTCCTGTTGCCAGGCCAATCCGTCTATTGACTTCTTGGTCTGACAACCCAGAGATATGGACTATGCTACCTAGGTATATAAAACTCTCTGTAACTTCAATGTCCTCTCTGCAAGCATGGATCGACTGAATAGGTTCCCCTAACAGGCCCCCAAAATCCTGAATCTTGGTCTTGGTCCAGGAGATCCCTAGGGTTTCGCCTCATTGCTAAATGCATCAAGAGCCACCACCAGTGACTCCAGGGACTCGGATAGGATAGCAACATCATCGGATAATCGGCAAAGTCAAAGTCTGAGACCCTGATATTGCCCAGTGTTGCTCCACACTGACTTTGGCTAGTAGCTCTGCCCATTATCCAATCCATGCTGATGTTGAAAAGTGTTGGTGCAAGGACCCCCACCACACTTTACAGCACTTTCAGTACCAGTATAAAAGCTTGCTATTAGGCCAATAATCTGTGTTGGAATTCCTTGTCTCAGGATCTCCCATAGTGATTCACGATGCACTGAATCAAAGGCTAGTATTTGGTCTATTGTGGACTTGCTAGGAGTGAATCCAGACTGCGCCAGTCTCTGATGCCTCAGTAGGTGGTTGTGGATCTGTTTCAGAAGAATGTAGACAAAGACTTTGCCTGGTATGCTGAGCAGTGTAATGCCACGGTAGTTGTGATCCCCTTTTCCCCTTCCAGAGAGGGATGACTACGCCCCACAACAGTTCAGGGGGAATGGTACCAGACTGCCAGATGGCAGTCAAGACTGTATGCAAGCCTCGAGCCATAGGTTCACCCCAGCCTTTAGAAGTTCAGCAGGGATATCACATATGCCTACAGTTTTCCCACTCTTCAGCTTGGAAATCACCATCTAACCTCCGTTAGGGTAGGAAGTTCCTCACTGATGGGTGGGTCTGGCTCAGGTATTGTGACATCGCTTGCATCCAAGCTAACTGTTGGAGGGTTTACCAGGTACAACTCAAAATACTCTGAGATGATCTATCCATCCACTGATCAGACTGCAGTCATCTGCAAGGAGGTCTTAGAGTTCAACTTTCTCAGAGCTTGGTAGGCAGGGCGAAGGTCGTTTACCTAGAAATGGCCTTCAACCTCCTCAGCAAGATTCCTGATGAACTATTCCTTGTCCCTTCTCAGCAGTGTCCAAGCCCGATGCACCAAGGAACGAAACAAGACCTAATTGCCATTCAGTTGAGCTATGCGACTCACTTCAGTGACCTCCAGTGTCTCCAGTGAGATGGTATTCTGCCTTGTCCTTGGGCGTATGCCAATGGAGTCCTGGGCTGCTTCGAGTGTTTCGTGCTTGAAGGACTCCCACAGAGTAACTGTGTCCATCAGGTTGTCAAGTTCTGTGAATCGGTCAGAGACTGCCATGGTGAACCCACGGGCACACTCCTCCCTTAGTCCATCCAAGTGAAACACCTTAGAGTGGCCACTGGAAGGACGGGGAGTTTTGAAGTGGACCCATAGGGTAGCCACAACCAGCCTATGGTCAGTGCCACAGAAATCGGCACTCCGGTAAACCCTGCAGTTCTGGAGGATCCTGGTAACAAGAATGTGGTCGATCTTCTTGGCCGCTGTACCCGTATAACTATACCATGTCCAGCAATGAGAGTTGGAGCCAGAGATCCTCATTCTCTGGGACCTAGCAAAGTCCTGGAGAAGGAGGCTCTTCTTGCTGCTGGGATCAGCTCTCAAGCCATGGGGGCCGACAGACATCTCATAGCTAGCTCGGTCACAACCGGATACTGCATTGAAGTCGCCCAGAACAATGCAAATATCTCGCCAGGGGCAATTGTCTGCCACAGATGCGAGTTTGGTGTAGAACGCCTCTATCACATCGAGTTTACAAACATCAGGAGGAGCGTATACAGCAATAAGAGACATGAAGCCAAAGGCATGCTTCGGCCTCAATGCCAAGATACGCTCATCAACCGGTGTCACCTCAACTACTGAGGGGTGAAGTCATCTGGAAATGACAATGGCTACACTCTGGAGGTAGTAACCATCACTGCGGCCCCATACTGATTGTGCCATATTTTTCGCACCTCCTAGAGGGTAACCACCTCAACTCCCAATCGCTCCAATTCCCTCGATAGCAAGGACCAGATGTTCCAAGCGCCTACCCGGACAGCTTGCCTGACCGCCAGAGGTGGCGGTCACTCCGGGTGCACGCCACCTCTGCTGCTCCCGCCAACACTGTCTCAAATAAAGGGGGTCGGTGGGCTGTGGTGCCCCTGTGGCATTCCCAAGGGCTTTGCCCCCAAGCTTCATGGTGGGTTGGTGCCTGCCGGGTACAGGGAGGACAAGTAACTCTTGTTCCCATCCCACGCTCCAACATTTGCCC
>NC_051428.1:30634407-30638277 GCF_015228065.2 Penaeus monodon | reverse complement strand
ATATATATAATATATATATATATATAAAAATATATAAAATATATATATATATAATATATATATCATATATATATATATAAAATTTTATATATAATATATATATTTAGAATATATATTATATATAGAAAATATATATATATATATATATAATATATATATATATATATATATATATATTATATATTACATATATATTTTAAAAATAAAAATACATCATGATATACATATATATATTAGTATATATATATTATATATATATATAGATAATATATAATATATATATATATATATATATAGAATTTTACATATACATATACAACATACACACACATATATGCACATATATACTTTTGTATATACATATATATACACATTATACGTTTGTATATACATATATGTAGATACATATATTTATTATACGTATATATATATATATTATATATATAAAATTTTATATATATATATATATATATATATATAATATGTTTATATGTGTGTGTATGTATATATATAAAAAATACGTATATCATCATTATCATCTCAAGGGCTAACGCCGACGGGGGCGCATGGTCGCATCCACCCTTCGCTTCTAGCCACGAGGATCCCTCGGGGCCCGAGTCTCCAGGTAGGCCCTCAGCCCATCTCAATTCCTCGCGACAGATCCGTCGAGCCGCCCATGACCTCCTGGGTCGTCCCACAGGCCCCTCCACCCGGGGTTGTCTCGCAAAGAGGACACCGGGTGGGCGGGGTCATCCACAGGGAAACGAGCTAGGTGCCCATATACCCTGAGTTGGCGATCCTGGATTATGTAGGTAACAGGTCCCATGCCAGTCTCACGGTGTAAACCGTCGGTTCGAAAATGGCCCTGCTAACGAACCCCATGATCCGGTGAAGGGATGTTTACAAAGGCATCAAGATGAGATCCGAGGGACTAGATAGTGTCCAGGTTTCGCTTCCAGAGAACAAAAAATGACTGTATCAAGGCCTTGAAGACATGTTTGCTTGGTCCTTTTGCATAGGTACCGACATCTCCAAATGTCAAGGGCAAGTCAAAACACTTTATTCCATTAGATTACAATGGGAATTTTTTTTTACATAAATATATTTATATTTACTATGAGTATTTAAGAGGTGTTCTTTTTAAATTTCGTTTTAAACTACAGCTGTTAATTTTTCTTATTATCTGGTAGCATGTTGCACTTTTTTCTCTGGGTTTTTAGTCGAACCCCAAAAGTTTAACAATAGTTAATTATGCTTAGAGCTAGAGTTTAGCACAACCATGATTTTTCTTTCAGTAGTGATTGATTTCTTATGTATTAAGATATACCAGGGTACCACTAACTTCCTGTGTATTTTTTAACGTTTGGTTCAAATGTCATGAAACGTCTAAGTGTACTCCTAGATTATTCACTGAGTGCTCGGTTTTATAGAGCAGCCTTCAAATTCTATGGTTGTGTCATTGGGAATTGGGAATTGGGAACTGGGAATGTTCTGCGACGACTATGAAATACATAGAGTTTTATGTGGGGTTTTGTTTAAGGCATTTGTGTCAAAATGTAATTTTGCTTTGGTTAAGAGTAGTTGAGGTTTCTTATTAACATATTTAAGTTGTTTACTGAGTCACTATGAAGAAACTGTGAATCACGGTATAGCAAAATAGAAGGCATTATGGGCTATTTTTGATAAAGCATTTATGAAAATAGTAAATAGGATTGGACCTAAAATAGAGCTTGTGGAATACCAAAAAGGTACTGTTTTGATGACAAATTTATTATTTATTTTACTGATTGGGTCCTTGTATCTAAATAACTTTTAAACCAAAAGGTATCAATTTTATGATTTACTAATTTCTTAAGGAGAATTTCATGGTTGACTATATCAAAAGCCTTAGAAAGGTTGCATAATGTGAGCATCAATGCTGCTTTTAATAACTTCCATGAGGATAGTTACTTGGTTGTTTACATTGTCTGTCACTAAAATATTTGATAGTCATTTCTTTAGACAAGATAAGCTCGCAGAAAGATTGAGGGTCATAGTGTTTTTATTACTGGTGGTTGCTTTGTTTTCTTTATATTTAACGTCATCGTGATAATTTTATGGGCGCACAATGACACGGGTGCATTCAGTGGAAAGATGTATATCTGTTGTTTCTTAAATCCAATGAGAGAGGGGTTTTCTGTATTTTAGGTTTATCTATTATTTGTTTTTAATTTATTTTTCTTAACTCTTAGCTAAATTAGCATTAGATTTTTGAAATCACCATTTAGGTCCCCAGATGAAAGCGTTTTTGTTTTAAAGACATTTTTCCTAAAAACTTTTTCAATGTATTCAAAAGATTCCGAGGTAGCATGGGGGTGCCCATAGACAGCGCCAATAATGAAGGAAGGAAGCATGTTGCCTTGTATGGTAACCTGTACATCTTCTACTGTTAACTGCTGTAGTAGATATCCTGTTTGACTTCAGGGTATCCCATACATACTCCTCCTCACCCTGCATCACATCTATAAACTTTAAAATTTGGAATATTGATGAAATTACTGTCCATTTCTTGATGGAGCCATGTTTCACTTATGCATAAAATTGCCTCAAAATGTCTGAGGAGAGATTGAGCATTTATATGCTCTATCTTTATGACATTATGGTTATTGGTAATGCTGACAGCGTTGCCTTGTCAAACATTCTGATCGCGCTTGTACTTGCTTTTGTTTAAGAACACTTTAACATTGTCGAGAAAAGCATCAGAGTCCATAAATAGTTCGGGCTTTATGTCCTTTCCCCTTATTGACACTGTAAAGCTGGTGTAGTAGTTATGTGTCATCACTGTCTTATGGGCTTTTGCACTTGAAATGTTCTGAAAATTTTCAGATTAGTGTTGTTCTATGTCCTCTTCGTTTGTGTCTGGGTGACAACTGTTGATGTAGAGGTAGACTGTATTTGGATGATCTGCTTCCTTCAACGGCTTTGGTGTTTGGTGTCCTCTCTGGTTTCTTGATATGAATTTGGTGTAACCGTCTTCATCAACATCTTCTGAAGACTTTGCTCGTTCTGCATAGTTGTTAATGATGATTGGTGGCACTGCTGGAGGAGGGGGGGGGGGCAGTAGGTAGGGGTAGACTGTATTGTTCGATTTACTTGTTATTCCTGTTCTGCTTTTTTCTAAAACTCTGTTTAGGTGTTACTTGTGAAGAAGCTCCAACATTGGTCATTTTTTGGCGTGTTGGTTTTGGATCTCACAGCGGGAGGGGTCTTAGTTGACTTGGGGGAGATGGGGGAGTATGTATGGGCTGGGTCTGCTGTGCTAGGAGTGCTGGGTGAGGTGCACGTGGATGGCTTAGTAGAGTTGAAGGTTGGCGAGTCAGCTAGAGCGCAAGGGAGCTGGCTGGCCGCGGGCAAGGAGGGAGGGGAGGGTTTTGGGAGGGAGGGATTGCCGGTTGTGGGTATGGGCATGGAGGGTGTGGAGGAGGGGTTTGGGGTGGAGGTGGGGGGTGTTGTGACTGGGGGAGGAGATATGAAAGGGAAGGTTTCGTAGGTGGTCTGATCACGAGTGGGGTATAGTAGGTAGGGGGGCTCTTGTGTGACTGATACGTCCTCTGGACAATTGCTGTTCGGAGAACATTCCGATCAGCAAGTCAATTTTGTTCTTGATCAGATTTTGATCATTGAAGGAGGGCCCATTACAGGTCTGGGTTTCTTGGTCTGTACTCTTTTGGAAAAATTTAACAAAAGGAGTAGAAATACCTGATTTCTTAGAGAGTTTGTTGTAATTGTTGTGAACACTATGTTTTGATTATCAATACACTGATCAATCATAGTGTCCTGTGTCATATTCCTGGGTTTTCTGGAGTCGGATAAACTGATACAATGTTATGG
>NC_051428.1:30601114-30629307 GCF_015228065.2 Penaeus monodon | reverse complement strand
GAATTGGGAAAGGGGAGAGATCTGAAGCAAAATCAGAGAGAGATTTCTTCACACATTTCTAGTACAGGTCGATGCATACATACAGTTGGTTCAAAGTCTGAAAATGGTGTGGGCTTTGAAGCAGTGAGCAGAAGGAAGACTGCATCTGGCAGTCTTTCTCTAGAAGCCTCGGTCTTTATTGCAGGGTTACATGCCATCCTTGCAGCAGTTAAGATGACTAGAGATCTTACGAACCATTCTGTTGTAATATATTGTGACTCTCGTAGTGCCTTGCAAGCAATCAAGAGTTTAAACTCATCACATCCAGTAGTGAGGTAGGTTCAAGATTGGCTTGCATTGATGTCATAAAAAGATAACTATGTTGGGTGTCAGCACATGTTGGTATCAGTGGGAATGAGCGAGCTGGTCAGAAGGCCAAGGCAGCTGCCACTCAGTCTTGTGATGCTTGTTATCCTCTCCCACACACCGACCTGAAACCCAGCATAAGGAGTTGAGGGAACAATGGAGGCATACCTCTAGAAACAAACTGCGAGAGATTAGAGATGATCTTGGCAGTTGGGTGACCAGCATCCATCCCAACCGAAAAGTAGAAGTTGTATCAACAAGACTAAGAATCGGGCACATGAGACTGTCTCATCGACCGATGATGGCTAAAAGTCAAGCACTTTGTGACGGATGCCAAGATCCATTAACGGTCGCACATGTAGTGGAAAGATGTGCAACATTCTCAGACCAAAGATGTATGGACTTGTCTCCCCCACATACACTGAAAAATGTATTGGGGAAGATTGTGACATAGAAGGTCTTATTAGTTTTCCTTAGGGAGGCTAATATTTTCAATAAAATTTAATTATGCATAATATTTATGCAATAACTTTATATACTTACAGCATAATATCTATGCTTTGATTTTTAATATATTTATTGTTATTTGTAAGATATTTATTGATAGATTTTTAAAGTTTTAAATATTCTAATATTCCTATCTAACAAGGTGTTTGCCGCTAATGACCTTAGCTGTTGATGCAGCAGACAATTTTAAATAATCAATCAATCCTCTCTTCATGTGATTTCCCTGAGCCAACTGGAGTACCCTTGTGGGTTCCCATATTTGCTTGGGGGATGGGCATCAAATTACCGTCCTTCGCATAGGTAAGTTCGGCGGTAAGGAGGTGTCTTCCACATAACGCAATCCCTCTTTGGTGAACGCAACCAGGCTTCATTGGGGGGTTGAGACGGAAATTTCTGTCTCTTAGCTGTTAAGTTGATTATCAATAGTTAAGGGCTATCTGGTCCCTTCAGGACAACGGGCATGGGCCAAGGGTTCGGACTTGGTCCGAAACCCAGCATGATCGACTCCCTGGCTACTCCTTCTCTTTCTCAAGGAGGGGGGACGACCCATGACACTCCTAAGACAAACGCGATGTTGAACAATGGAACCCCTACTGCTGACAAACGAGAGCAACGAGTCTTTACAATCCCTCCAGAGAATGCAATTTGAATGTATCTGATTGTCAAATGCGTGAATGAAAATCAGTCGCTTTTGAACGTTAACCTTTCATGATCAAGAAGGTCCTTGATGGTCAAGTGGACGGCGATTTCGATTTTGTCCGTAAATTGCGAGATGGTAGCCTCCTTGTAAAAGTGCAATTCAACTCCCAGGTTAATGACTTGATTAAAACTGACGCATGATTCATGATTTGAAAGTAAAAGTAACTATCCCTATTGGCCCTAATAGCTGTAAAGGAGTAATCATTAACAGGGATTTGAGGACAATGGAGGAAAGCGAAATTCTTGAAAATATGAAGGCCCAAAGCATAGTGGATGTGAACTGCATGACCAAGAAATATGGGAATGTGTGAACAAAAACCGGATTGTGCTTTTTGACTTTTGCTTCAAGTAAAATTCCTGAGTATGTCATAGTTGGATATGAATGTGTCCAAGTGCGACCTTATATTCAGAAACCTATGCACTGTAATAGATGCCAAAATTTAGACACCTCATTATGATGCAATGATAAAGATTCTGGTAAATTTACTTGCGGTAAATGTGATGATCATGACACTGCTGAATGCACTGAGAACACTCTCGAGTGTGCTAACTGTGGAGGTCCCCATCAACCTGGCTCTGCCGAGTGCAGCAGCTTGAAGAAGGAGACTGAGATTTTAGTATATTTAAGAGGGCATGATGTTAGTTACCGTGAAGCCAAGAGGAAAGTTGAAGGTTTGACAAGCAAACCCAATACTTCCTACATTTCAGCAGCAACTAAACAACACTTCTAATGCAAACAGCATCAGTCAAAGAAATTGCAGAGTTAAAGGAAACGGTTAAAGAATTAATTAATCAAATTAAAGAATTGAATAATACAATTCAACAATTACTGAATCAACCCAGCAAAAGCAGCAGCAGCATCATAAGGAGGATGATACCAAATCACAATCTGGATCACACCTTCGTCCAGGCGGCTCCTGCTAGGACTTCACCTGGTTTTTGGTCTGTTTCTCGGAACAGATCATCTGCTGGCGTCTCCCTAGCAGCGAGACGCAAAACATGGAGGCTACAAAAATACCTATGGGAGGCCCCTGGGAAGCGAGGGAGAAGAGGATGAACTTCCCTCCCCCCAAAAAAAGAAAAGAAAAACTGGCGGACAAGGCATTTCCAGACTCCATAAAACGTAATCTTCACGTTAACCATAATACTCGAACTAAAGTAAATGATCAGAACAAAATAAATGACCTCAGATTATTAGCCTCGTCTTATGCTCCCGATATTATAGTTCTCCAAAAAACACATTTAACCAACCTCATGTCAGACGAGGTCGTTTCGCTGAGGAACTACCATCTGTGTCGGAAGGATCGAGAGGGTTAGGGTGGAGGCGGAGTCGCCATGTACATCCACCAAAGACTCCCTTTCACTGAAGTGGCAATTGATTCTACTTTGGAGTTTGTCGCATGCAAAGTAAAAATCAATAACATGTATCTGACTACATGTTCACCTTCTTGTCCACCTGATAATATGATAATCTATGATGAGCTCTTTGCTCTTCAGGACCATCTGCCACAAAATAAAGTAATTTTAGGTGATTTTAATGCTCATCATGCGTTATGGGGTTCCCTGCGGGTGGATGATAGAGGTGAACAAGTAGTTAAATTGATTAAGGAGTCTGATCTGGTCCTTCTGAACGATGGTAGTCCAACGCGGGTGGACGATAATACCGGTAATTTGAGCTTTATTGACCTATCACTGGTCTCTTCATCAATGGCACCCAAGTGCCGTGTGACACACCATTGATGACTCGTTAGGAAGTGATCATCTTTCAATTTTGATTGAATATTTATGTGACACAGTGAGGAACGCCTTCATCACCGCAAATTAAATGTAAAAGAGGGGCAGCTGGGAACATTGGTTCGCCTTTCACAAGGAGCGTCCAAGGCTCGAACTTGTTTGAGAAACCGCTGATGATAAATTAAACAAATTATTCAGATTCCATTTAGAAAGCGCATTGCTATCCATTCCCTAAAACATTCGACAGATAGCGTTAAGCATAGAGTCCATGGTGGACACCAGATTGCCACAGGCGCTGTGCGATGCAATAGGCCTACAGAGGCTTTTCTCAAAAATAACACACTAATGATCTTTTGCAACTACAAACAAGCAAAGGCTGGGGGCTCCGTAGAATAATACGACACAAGCAAAAAACAGACTCCTGGCGGAGCTTTTGGTCTCTACAATTAACAGCAATGCCCAAATATCAAGGTTTGGTCCACTGTCAATAATAAAATCAATAGACATTAACATCATTCACTTTGGGTAATAATTCGATTCACCTAGAGGACATTGCTAATACAAGCAGCTAAAGCAATACCCTCCTGCAATTCCGGACCATCAAGGAAGCAGCTCAGCTCGCAACATATTCACGTTGCCCACAGGATATGACTTTAATTACATAGAATATCTGACAATGGACTAGCTTGTCCGAGCCTGTAGGAAGGAAACATCCCCAGGCCCCGATGAGATTCGATTGTGAGATGATAAAGCATCTAATTCTGATGCTCTGATTAAGATGCTGAAGTGTACAATGGAATTTGAAGAGCCCACTTTTCCAAACGTCATGGTACTTGATCGCCCATACCATTCCCATATTGAAAAGGAGGGGATACCCTAGATTTGCTATCTCCTCCCACCCAATTGCGTTGAACAAGTTTGCTTATTCAAGGTCATTTGGAACGAATTGTTAACAGGTAGGATTTGCATTTTTTTTAAATTACCAGTAATTTACTAGTTACGAGCAGTGCGGTTTCCGAAAGGGACCCAAAACTCTCGATCAACTAGTAAAGCTGCGACAGTCATATTCCAAGAGGCAATTGCCCAAAAAAGATTATTTAATTTCAGTACTTTTAGTATAGAAAAAGCCTACATGACATGGCGAATATGCCTCTCAGGAAACTTTGGGTATTTTGGGTTACATGGAAAACTTGCCCTTGTTTTAATTCAAAATTTTCAACGTCTGACAAGAACTTTTTCTGATCAAATTTGTGTTTTCTGACAGTGTCACTTTTTCGGTAACATTTGTCCAGGCAAAAACGGGGCCGCACAAGGGAAGTGTTTTTTGTTCGCCACATTATTTCTATGTATGATTTAAATTCAGTGTATTGTCCCAACTTCCAAACTACCAGGATGTCTCGTTCATGGTGCTTCGATCTTTTGGATTGGAAAATAAACAAAAGAAAAATTTTCCTAACATCAAAAAGAAACTGGAGGATGACATCACTCTATTTACTTTCTCTATTTATGTTGATTCGAAATGTTTGTTATCCCTTAGTAACAGAAATGTTGATAAGAATACATGTAATGTTGATTTGTCTTAATAAAAAGCTAGCTTTGTCCACCAAAAAGGTGGACAAGATTAAGATTCAACTTTTCTGATAGAATATTATCAGATGAACAAAAAGAAGCTATTTCTTTAATTTTTGATTATTGTATGCCACCTAGTACCATTTCCCGTAATCATTTTTTTCTTTGTTTTGAAAAACTATATCACACCATCAAAAACTGCGAGATTTATAAAGAAATATGGAGTCCGCACCCCTTCCTTACACCCTTAAAACCTAAAAAGATGATAACATTGTCAAACCAGATAAGGGTCGTGGAGTTTTTTTTTCTAAACATAGAAGACTACCTTAATAAGCTTAAAACAACAGTTAATATCACCTTTAAACTAATCATGTCTGACATTACTACTCATCTTCTGAAATCAGAAGATAAATTCAGCAGACTCTTACGTTCGATAAGAACATTTGTCGGTGAAATCACTTACAACCTCCTAACTACATCTGGCTCCAAACCTTGTTTCTTAAATGGCCTTTCCAAAATTCATAAAATTGGTCAACCATCATTTCTGATGCTGGAACCTTCAATTGTAATGTTGCTAAACTCTTAATTAAGATCACCCCATTAACTACCACTGAAAACTTTCATTTATCAAAGAAATTAGTGCCCTTAAACCGCTACGGCCTGTCACAATGGTCAGTTTTGACAAAGAATCGTTATTTACTAATGTTACCCTCATTGAATCCACTGATATGATTATAAACAAAATTGTCTAATCACTCTCACACTCGTATGGTCTGAACAAGACAACTTACAGGAAACTATTGCATATAGCTATTGAAAATTCAAAGTTTACCTTTAATGACTCTATTTACATTGGTATGCCAATATCTTTCTTCGTTACTATGAATAAGCTTGGTTGAATAATTGCCCTGCTAATTTCAAACCTATTTTATATCGCCGTTACATGGATGATACTTTCTTACTCTATAACTACCCCTCTCAACTAACCCTTTCCTCTCATACTTGAATTTATAACACCCCAATATTAAATTCACTTGTGAAATTGAACAAAATAACAAACTGTCATTTCTTTATACTTGCATAAATTTTCGTAATAACTGTTTCTTCACCAGTGTCTACCGGAAACCCACATTCACTGGCCTTGGACTTCATCATTTCAGCCATGTTCCTCATATTTACAAGTTAAACAGCCTTACAACTCTCATCAACCGGACATACTACATATGTTCAACCTGGACTAGCTTCATTCATAAAGGAATATTTCACTACAAATGAGTACCCATCTTACTTATTTTATGAAGCCCTATGCAATTTCCTGTGTCTGAAATTCTAACCAAAACCTGTATCAACATTAAATATATGAAGCTGTTTTAGTTCTTATCTCAGAAAATCACAAAACAAATTTCTCAGACAATGCTTTTCTCGGGTCTATTTTCGGTTTGTTTTACAGGCTTTATACTATTGGAAATGTTTTAAAGAATAAAGAAAAGTGTGACTCTGAAATAATTTCGAATGTGGCTTACCTATAATTTTTACAGCTGAGCAAACCATCCTTCTGAGCAATTAGAGAGAACTTTCTTCTCCACAATCACCCTTTTAGCAATACTGATTTCAAAACTTTGACCTACCACTTTAACAGATTTGACCTGATAATAGCAGAACAGTCCACATCCTAGCTATGAAGCCTCAACTAAACAATATCTCCACTACAACCCCCTGTCTACCATATAAATTACAAACCCACCCATATTTGGTTAGTACCGGGTTACCCTGCTCCACTGGCTTTTTGTCTAAAAATCATAAAATGACTATTCGTGATTCTAATTTTGTTTTTATTTTTTTTGCTACCCCCAATGCCGTCAACTTGGCATGTACTTTACATGCCATGCCAACTGGGGAGTTTATTTTAAACCATTTTTTTTAACAGATGATGGCTAACTTGTACTTAGTTCCCAAATGACCCCAATTACGAGTACTGCCTGTCTCCCCTCATTTACCCTTTTTCTTAAATTTACAAAAATATTTCACGGTTCTTTTATTTTCTATAAGAAGAAAAACACGGATGTTCAAGCATTAGTGAAGGAAAAGAAAAAAAAAAAAATAGTTTTTTTCAAGCAAATTAAAAGGGAAGGTGAAATCAGGTGGTCCAAATCTACAATTCCCTTTTTTTGTGATTACACTAGCAGACCCATCTGGGGCAGAGTATTTCCACACACACACACACACCACAAAAAAAAAAACCCTTGAAAATAATAATAATATAAATAATATAAAAATTTAAATAATAATAAAAATAAAAAATAATAATAATAAATAATATAAAAAAAATGGTGTGTACGGTTCGCCCCTCGCCGACTCTAAGGTCGATCTCGCCTGGCGACATCGCCCCTCGGGCGCCGAGTGGTTGGGGCCCGGGATCTTTACCATGCCACTGCCTGCCTTCTCTACCACGAAAAAGGCCGTGGGAAAACTCTGCAAGGGCTGCCATTGACTTGGATGAGTTTTTCCCCGGGCTCCGCTTCCCCAAAAAGAGGGGGGCAGTGTTGAGAAAATTAGAACTGGTTATAAAAAAAACCCCAACAAACGTTTTTTTAACCAAGGTTTCGTTCTTGGATGGTGTTAAATTTTTCCAAAAAAAAAAAGATTTTTTAATTTTCCCCCAAGTCCCCATACCGAAAATTGTAATTACCATTTTTTTCCTAGGGATATTTTTCCCCTTCCAAAGTTCAAATACCCCCTAAAAGGGAGTAATGGTCTTTGATGGGGTTTTTTTCTCTCCCTCTTTTTTCCCCTTTTGTTTGGGTCTTTTGGTTTTTTTGGACGGGCCGGACTATGGGGTTTGGTACCCCAACTTTTAAATTTTGCTTTATTTTTTTTTTTCGCGCCATCCCTTGGGGGAAAGGGCCTGAGGGTTTTTTTCTGGTATAATACCCCTTTTTGTGAGGGGAAAAAAAGTTCGGCCCTGACTTCTGGGGGTTACTGTGGTCCCGTTCTGGGTTGTGCTCCCCTTTGGATTTTTTTGTGATTTACCTCGCTTCACGCCAGGTTTTTGCCGAGTTTTGTCTCCCCCAAAGCTAAGTATTCTTTTTTTTTGGTTTTTTGGGAAAGACCCCTTGGTCTCTTTTGGATTTGGCGGTGACACGCTTCATCACCATTTTTGGGGGGTTCCCCTCTTTCACTGTCCCAAAGCGGAAATTTGGGTGAACTCAAGTGTGAGTAAAAAAGGCCCCTTTCACACAGAAGGAACACTGCTTGAGGCCCGTCCCTCCATGTCCCTTTCCCTTGTTTTTAAACTAATCAAAAAACTTAGTTTCCTTCCCTCAGTCGAGGTCCGTACCCCCTGGGGGGAAAGGTTTTAAATTTCAATAATTCCCCCATAATAATTTGGGGGCCTTTTTACTTTTTATTTTTCTTTTACTTTTTTCGATTTGCTGTCTTGATCCCTGCCCGCCTTTGGGGGGTCGGCGTCCGTGATTTGGGGCCCCCTTTTTGGTGTTATTTTAAATTTTTATTTGGCCTTCAAACGCAAAATTATTTTCTTATTTTTTTACAAAAGTGTTTTTTTCAATTTTTATGGGCACTAGTTTTTTTTTATTTTTTTTTTTTCTTAATCTCCTTTTTGGGTTGGAGAAAAACTTGCCCCTATCAGAGATTGGTATGTTTTTCGTGAAAAACACTGTTTAAAATCTTATGGATTTGGGGACGCCAACTTAGGGGTGAAAAACGTGGGTCTTTTGGGAGTCATCTGGTGTGATTTTTCACGTGCATCACCCCCGTGAAAAATTTTTGGTGATGTCCGCATCTAAAACCTTTCCCCATGACTAAATTCCTGTGACCTCCCAAATGGTGCAAATTTCTCAATAAAAATATCATACTATCGTAGAGCTTCACTGGGCCCCCGCCAAATAAACAAATTATTTTTTACACTTATTTTTCTGGTTCAGACTAAGGCTAAAATGCTTGAAACTTACTTGGGCCCCGGGTCCCCTTAACAGCACTTTTGCTGTTACTGGGTTCTCGCAACCCCGAAAGGCTGTAGAAGGCTAATAAATGGGAGTATTTAAGCTGATACTCTAAACCCAACCCCAAAATTTTGGGCTATACCTGGGTTCCCACTTCCAGCAGGGGGGTGCCAAACTAAAGGGGAAGAGGAAAATTTTATGATCTTGCGTTTTTTTTCCCAAAACACTTCCCCGCGACGTCAGCCAAACGCTATCTCCCTTTTCACAATTACACCTTACACATCCCCCATTCAGCCCATACATCCTGTATTTTCTTCCCCCCTTTCCCTTTTAATACAACATTCACCCCCCATACCAACACACAGGGTTTTCCCGAACCTACTAATCGGTGGTGGCAGCGGCCGTACCCGGATCTTACATCTTTTTCCTGCAGACGAATTTTTTTCCCAAAATAAATCAATTTCTGGGTTTTGAGCCCGAACCAACCAACACTTTGGGAAGCCCTCGGGGTTCAAACGCCCGTAAAACCTGTTTTTTTGGGTTGGCAGCGGTGGGATAAAACAGTTTTCATTTAAATTTGTCGGGTTTAAAACCCCTTTGTGCAAGCCCATCGAAACCCCAGAAAAAAGGTTGTAGAGTAATGCTGGTACGAAAATGCCCCGTACCGATGCGCCCTGGGAAACCCCCAAAACTGAGTCCTCGGGTTCCTCGCAAACCCCCCCTTTGGGGGTCCCCGCCTTTTCCCTCGAGCATAGACGCTCAGCCCTTTGACTTTGGGGAAAAGGGTTTAGACCCACCGTGACCCCCGGGCGCTCTCGAGTATAAAAGCGGGTTTGGAAAAATTTGGGAGCGGCTAAATTTCCCGGTTTTCAATACCCGGGAAAGGGGCCATTACCCCCAATATCGTGCGTTTTTTGGGACCCAGGGTATCTAAACCTAAACGCCGATCACCAGCTGCGCCTCTGCTCGCAGGGGGAAGCGGGGGGGGCATGGGGTCACGACTGACCACTCTTTCTCAGCGAGCCCCCGTAAACCCCCACGTCCGCTGGACCAGGGTATAACCCCCGCGACCCGATCCCGCCTTCCGGGGCGGAGGTCCCACCAGCCAGCCCTTCGGGGAATCGGGAGTTGGAACCGGGTTTGCAAACTTTTTTTGAGCAGGCCCATCCTTACGGGCAGGGAGGTCTGCCCGGGTGCCCCCGTGCTACGCGGGGGGAGGGGGCGGACGTTTTTCTTTTAACCCCCAGTCTTCGACGGATAGGGACCTGGGCCCATTTTTAAGGAGACCCTTCGAAAACCGTCCCCCGGGGGAAGGGTGCTCGTCGTGGATTTCTTACGGATTTGGGGGCGTACGTACTCGACGACAGTTTTCCCCAGGGATTCTATCTCGCGGTCGAGACCATGGGTTTTCCCCGGGGATGCGCGATTAAACCTGGTGAACTTGGGGCCGCTGAACCTCTGATGCGGAAACTTTTCTCCAGGGCTCCCACCCGATGGGGGGGAAAAAGGGTCCCGCTGGAGAGGTCAGCCGCTTTATGGGGGGTCAAGCAGCCCAAAAAGTCTGGGACCATGGGAAATTTTGCCCCGGGGGGGTAAAAAACCCCTTTTTCAGTTTTTTTCGACGGGGGCCCGGCCTAAAACCCCGCTCCTCTACTCCTCGCGAGGGGCGATCTCCGGCATGGGGGGGGGGGGGTCCCCTCCGGTTGATCCCTGGGTTTATTTGCCCGTACCACTCGAGAACCCCGGGCGCGGGGGTCCCCCCCATCAGGGGACTACGCATGACGCTTCCGAGTGTCGTGCGGTGGGGGGGGTCATCAGTGCCCCGGTTTTGGCCCCCCGGGCAATGTGGCCGGACGGGGCTTTTTTGCGCAGGATGCATAGCACACCGCCCCAACCCGAAAAAAACCCCCCAAACCCCAAAAACCCCCCGCCAGAGACGGGGATGGTTTGGGGGGCCCAAGGGGGCGACCGTTTTTCCCCGGAAAACCCGGGGTCCCCCAGGCAAGATTCAGGCGGACGGCCGCTGTTGAAATTTTGGTTTCTGGGGCTAAAATCCTAGCTTTTTTTTGCTCGGGAAATGAGGCAAAAGGTGGTGAAAGGGTCCTGTTTCGGAGGATTTCCAACACCCCGCTCTTGCCTCACCGCGGGCCCCCAAGGGGCTCTGGGGCCCCTTGGACACCAAGGGGAAGGCAAACCCCTTTAATTTAAATTTTCCCGAGCCTGTAGTTCCCCGGGACTCAGTGGTCGTGGCGACGACAACACCAGATTTCCGCCGAGGGACTATAGCGAAAACCCGCTGCGAAAGGTTTTTAATTTTAAATTGAAACTTCCCCCCCCTGTTCCAGGGGGTATTTTGGGTACCTTCAACGGGGCCCGACCCCCGTGTTTTCCCTTTTCTGGGTTTCTGGTCCCCCGGTATCTTGACGTATCAAAGAACCCGACCCCTGCTGCGTTGCCCGTAGTGGGGGCAACGGGGACCGAGAAGGGGGGAATTTTGTGTGCCCCGGGAAAATCCCTTTTCCTCCTCGGGGGGGGGGCGATTCGTGGGGAAATTTTTTGTGAACGGGGGAGGCTGGATTGGCTTGTGTTGAGAGCGACACCGCCAAAATCCTGGTACCTGTTCCCTTGGTGGACCCCCCCCTACCGGGGGTTGAAGTTTTGGGGCGTCAACGATCCCGGGAGCTCCGGTTGAGATCGAGCAAATTCGTCCTTGGCTATGCGGCGATCGTGGAGGAGGGTTTTACCGATTTTTCCTTTTCATACGACCGGAATCGGGGGGAAACCCGGATTCCGGGGTCAACCCCGGGAAAAATGGAGGCTCTCCCTTTGGGAAGTCCGGGGGGCTTTTGGGGGGGCTTCCCCCACTCCCATTGATGGGGTGGGGAAAAACCGGGTATCCTGGCGGACTTTGAGGACCGGGGGGTTTTTACACACGGCTTAACCCACTTGGTTTTTCAAAACGACGAGTTTGAGGTCCCTTTCCCGGGATTTCTTTCGAGAACGAGGGAAAATCCCCTCTCAGCAGGGGCGGCTGTCCCTTCCCCGGGTGGATCTTGTCCCTGTCCCTCAGTTCAAAGTGAACAGCTCATCCAGGTACTTGATCGTTACCCGGATCTGTTTAACGAAGGGGGTGCCTCCGGGTGTGGGGCCACACTTAAACATAAATCAAAAACCCGGGCACCAACCTACCGTGTGGAAAAGTGGCCCTCCCAGAGTACGCGGCGTAAACCGTGGGGGAATGCGACCAAAAGCTTGCAGAAAGGGGGGATTTAGCTTTTTTTGTTCTCCATGGCTCTCCCCCGTTGTGCTTTTTGAAAAAAGGACGGTTTCGACCCGCTTCTGCGTCGCTACCGGCTTTTAAACCCCCGAAAACGGTTTCAGAAAGCATATCCCTTTCCCCGGGTGGACGCTGCCATTGATCCTGGGGGTAAATCCTGGTTTTGCGTCCTCGACGCTAAAAAGGGATCTGGAAACCCTTAGGGGATGAGAGGGGCCGAGAAAGGGCAGCCCTTTTTCCCCACGGCCCCCCGTCCCCTTTCAATTTTTGCTATGCCTTTTTGGGTTGAAAGACGGCTCCGTCAATTTTCAGAGGGTTATCGCTGGGCCCTTTTCAACCCCGGGGTTGGGCCCCACGCAAATGCTATCTCACCGTTTTTGTTTTACAGCGGAGGGTTTTAGCCACCCATCCCCCCTCGTGCCGTGTTGCAGTTACTCCCCGGGGGGGGGGGTTCAGGCTTAAACCCAGCCAGTGTCCCCTTCGCAAACCCACAAAATTTTTCGTTTTTGGCCACCTTATTACTCCGGCCCTGTTTTACCCCGACCCCAAAAGTAACAGTGATACAAGCCAAAAAACACCACGCAACCAACGGCAACGTTCGCAGTTTTTTGGGGCAAATGGTTTTTTTCGCAGGCAAGTGCCCAATTTTTGCAAGGGGCGCATCTCCTCTGAAATCGACTCCTGAAAAAAATCCCGATTTTTATGGGACAAAACCCCAAAAGGAGCGTTTGAACGACTTTTGCAAGTGCTTGCCCCCGCAAACCTTTCTTAATCCAGCCAAAATTTTTAGAAACCCTTTGGCTTTACACCGGGTTTCCTTTGGGGACGGCACGGGGCTTGTCTTTGCACTGGATAAGGGTTTAGAACTCCTTCCGGTTGCATTTTTTTCTCGGAACCCAAGGGACCCGAGACAGGTACCCGCCTCGACCTGGAACTCTTTCTGTGGTCCCAAAGCTTTTGGGCATTACCACCTTACCTGTATGGAAGACTTTTTCGTTCCCCTTTTCAGATCCAGACCGTTGGGAAACTGTCTTCCGCAAGGGCCCAAAAGCAAACGGTTAAAGGGTGAAAGCGATGGGGCCCCGAGCTGACTTTTATGACTTTGAGCTTCGCTATAGCCGGGTCAGTCCACCCCGTCCCCCGAATTGCTCAGTCCCTCAGATTCGCAACCCCTTGCTGACCTCGATAGTCCCCCTTCCCGCGCCCGTTTGGTGGGGCGTCATCAGCGGGCGATCCCCTGTGGGGAGCAGGGTCAAGAGTATCTTTAGGGGGGGCCCCCTTCCGCCGAGGCGTATCCCTCTTCCCTCGATCAAATTTGAACTTCAGGGCCGAGTCTTATATCATGTTAAGTCCGACCATGAACGAGTCATGCTTCGGCTCGTAATCCCAAAGTCGCTGCGCGGCGCCGCTTTGGATGCGGTTCATGCCGTTCCGTCCGCCGGGCATCAGGGTGTCCACAGGACGTATCAGCGGCTACGGGATCATTTTTACTTTCCCGGGATGTTGGCCGCATCCCGAAGGTATGTCGCGTCATGCACGGCATGCCAGCGGAGGAAGGGGGCAATCGCCCGAACGCCCCTTCAGTCCATGCCAGACGTCGTAGAGCCCTTCGAGCGGGTCTCCGCTGATATCCTCACACTTACCCCTTCGGCGCGTGGCAACAAGTACGTCCTTGTGCTGATTGACCACCTTACCCGGTTTGTTGAGTTGTTCCCATTGGCATCTAAGGACGCTCAAACTGTAGCAGATGTTTTCCTTGCAGAATTCGTTACTCGGTATGGTCCACCCCGGACCTTGTTATCGGATAACGGCCTTGAATTCCGCAACCGTCTTCTTTCCGACATCTGTCATCACCTTCAGGTGAAGTCGCTCTTCACCACAGTCTATCATCCGCAGGCCAACGGTATGGTGGAGAGGGTGAACCGGGTGGTCAAGGACGCCCTGAGCACGCTCCAGATGGATGATCCCGATGGTTTGGGACGAATATTACCGTATGTGAGGTTTGCCATCAATTCTCCATACACCGGAGCGTAAAATGACGTCCCATGTACCTTCTCACAGGTTCAGGGACAAGTCCATTTTTCCCGTTGTGGGACATCAAACCACGTGATCTTACTCCGAAGGATGCTTGCCCCCACTAAAGATCGAAACTCCCGTGAAGATTCGGGGTGGCCGCCTAGGTTTAGTGAGGCCGCCCGGAAAGGCCTCGTGAGCGTGGACGCGGATAAGATCGAAAGGCGGCGGGCTCGACCGCCGCGGGAGTATAACGAGGGGAATTGGTTCTTCGTGCATCGTAGCGTTATCCTGCCACCCAGTCATGGAACCAGACCCCTGGGTCCCGATGGTAGGGGCCAGTCCGGTTTGAAAAAGGCCTTTCGGACCCGGGCTTAGGTGGTGAAAGAGACCGCATTCAAATGGAAGGAAGTCACTATCACCCCAATAAATTAAGGCATTAGGGTAAGTGCGGGAATTCGTCCACCCGGACGATTTCCCGTTTGGACGGCAATTTCCCTTACTGACCCGGAGCCTGGACATGGGACCTTTACAAGATCCCGGTGAAAGATGACCTGGTTGGATTCGGAATCCTCGCCCCGTCATCGGTGGGGGTAGACGAAGCAGCCATGGGACCCTCGGGTCTGACGGGACGAGTAATGGGCACGCCACTCTGTCACTTATCTTCCGCCGCCATTATCTTTCGTCTTTCAAGAGCCCAGCGGATTGCATGCTGTCCCTTGTCAATTACCAGTCCTTTCCCTTTGTAAACATAACCCTGTGTGTATGGCTGGATCCTAACAGCTTGCAGCCTGTTCTTTTTCAGAGCTGCCTCCATCCTGGGCCGTGGAACCGGGATTAGTCTTTGACGATAGTCAACCGATAAAAACCATTACTATCCGTCTTTTCACTGCTAATCTAGCCATTATTCAGTCGTCCGTTTCTACTACTTCTTTCTAATCTATTTCTACTTTTCAGATCATCTCGAGATGGACGGCAGCCGAGGGCCCAGCAGCCAGCTCTGTTCTGTGGAGTGATCCATGTCGATAGTTCACACCCGCCCTTCAAGCCACGCGGGATACTTGTTTTCTCCACCTTCGGATGGCAGGGTCACACATTCTTCACCCTTGCCTGGATGTCTGCAAGACCGTGTACAGATAAGAAGTTTTTTTTTTTTTTTTTTTTATTTTTTTTTTTTTTTTTTTTTGACCAACCGATGCTTCGGCTTAGGGTTCCGTCCCGAGGAATCCTCTTGGAACGACTGAGAGACCCCGATCGACAGTGTCCGTAGCTGAGGTCGGTCTACGCTCTTTCCCATGACGGGAACCGTAGAGGTGGTCTTTGTACAGACTGTAGGAATCTATCTTTCTACGGAGTATTCTTGTAAATAGCACCTTTTCTACGTCCTCTCAATCTTCTTCTCTACTTTCTATCCTCCCCCCATGTAGTATAGTACAACACCAGATTTTGGTTGGCCTCACAGCGCCTTGGCACCTTACCCATTTTAACACTGTTATTGTTATTGCGTATATTTGGCATTTTTGTTTGTGTATCTGTGCAAGAAGGAGTTCCACAGCTTCAGCGTGCTCCCATTTCGTTTTGTTCTTTTATTTTCTAGTCTTATGTCTTAATCTAAGGTTGTTCTTAGTTTTACGGTCTAGTCTTAAGCGTCATTGTTTATATATTTAATCGTCGAGGCTCGTCTACTAGCCTCAGGCAACGAACTTCCAGAGCTGTTTCAGGGAAAGAACCATGAATGGTCATCGCCTCCATGGAGGGTTCTCTTTTGAGGTAAGCTCTGATGATCCCTTTTACAGGTCGCACTGAGAAAGCATGTACTCGTAAATATGGAGATGTTAATCTCCCTCGACGCCCACAAGTAATTGTAACCAGATCCTCCACTGGATCCTCTCGTTTGCAGTACATAAGGTTGTGTGTCACTCATGTACTTGGTAATGCAGTGTGATTAGAACACACCCGGGGGGTCCCAAAGAATAAAACCCAGTATGGTCTAATACACTCTTGGTCCGCAGGACGACGCTTCGAGGGCTTCCAATGGTTCCGCCCCCTTCGGTCTAAAAGGGGATCCGTTCGCCACTCTCTTTTACCACAGGTGATGGGCCAGTGATAACAACAGCTGATCATCCATACTGGTGTACGGGCGCATCCTCCTGATGCCCCCGCCTTCTGATGTTCCGTACTGGCGTGCGGGCGCATCCTCCTGATGCCCCCGCCTTCCGATGTACCGCACTGGCGTGCGGGCGCATCCTCCTGATGCCCCCGCTTGATTGTTCCTACTGCGGGTGCGGGCGCATCCTCCTGATGCGCTCCGCCGTCTGATGTTCCCGTACTGGCGTGCGGCGCATCCCCATGATGCACCCGCCTTCCGATGTTCCGCTCTGGCGTGCGGGCGCATCCTCCATGAGCACCCGCCTTCCGAGATTCCGCACTGTGCGGCGGGCGCGCCGTGGATTGGCACCCACTCCCGACGTTCTTCACTTGGGTGTGCGGATGTACTTTGTACGACCGTCCTTTCCCGATGTCCGTGGACGGAGCGTGCGGCGCCCTACATCCTTGGGGCCCCCCGGGTCACCCGCCCTTAGGATAGATTCATGCGAGTGATGGGCCCTGAGATGTTCGCCGACGGATGGTCTTTAGCCCTCGCACTGCGTCAGAGCCGACTTTTGCTCTGGGTCCTGAGACCTTCGGGCACCCTTTATGCATCTGTCTCTCGATCGTCCCTACGCGAGAGATGGAACGAGTACCTCGCAAACAAACTGTGATTAAGGGGTCTATAATGCGATACGCTCTTTCGCGTCCTCTTCTTAGGCGGACGCACTGCCCGGGGAAGATGTGTAGGTACGCTGCACACTCGGCCGACTCTAAGGTTCCCGATCTCCATGGACTGACATCGTCCCGGGTGCCGAGTGGTGAGGCCGGGTCTTTACCATGCAAATGCCTGCATTCTCTACCACCCCCCCGGCACAACAAAGGACTGGGGAAACTCGCAATGATGCCATTGACTTGGATGAGACGTCCCACGAGCGGGCAGTGTTAAGGAACTAATATGAACAGGGTTATAAAATAACCAACGAACGTATTTTAAACAAGGCTCGTTACTGGATGGTGTTGAAAGTCTCCGAGAAAAATAAACAGATTTATTAATTTCCCCAAGTCTCATACCGTATATAGTTATAGCGAAATGTACAGTTTCGCGTTAAATTGTATATTACCAGTTTTCCTATGTATACTTTCCATCAACGTGTCACAATAGCCCCTGAGGGGACTAATGGTCGTTTGATAGTGTTTTTTCTCTCCCTTCTTTTCACGATTGTTTGGGTCGTTGGCTTGTTTGGACTGCCGACTATTTCGGGTTGTAGTCCAACCCTGATTTTGCATATTTCTTTTCGCGCATGCCTGGGGCATGGCCGGAGGGTCTTTTTCGGATATAAATTACCTAGTTTTGTGAGGGGAAGACAGTTCGGTCCTGACTTCTGTGTGTAACTGTGGTCCCTGTTCTCGGTGTTTCGTTTGCTCGCTTTGGATTTACTTTGTGGATTTACTCGCTTCACGCCCAGGATTTGCCGAGTTTGTTCCACAAAGATAAGTATTATTTAGCATGGTTGTGTGTAGGAGACACCTGGTCTCTTTTGGACTTTGGCGTGTGGACACGCTACATCTCATCTGTGGAGTGCACTCTTCTCTGTCCCCAAAGCGCACTCTGTGAATTCAAAGTATCAGAGTATAAAAGGACCCTTCACACAGAAGGAACACTGCTTGAGGATTCCGTACCTCCAGTGTGCATTCCTTGATTTTTAAACTAATTCAATAACTAGTCCCTTCCTCAACTCGAGGATCCGTACCTCCGGGAGGAAGGTTTATTGTGTAAGTCTCGCCCATAATACTTTCAGGGCTCAATTTTACTTTTTTACTTTCCTTTACTTATTTTTGATTTGTCTGATACTGTCCGGACCGTGTGGGTGTCAGGCAGTCTGTGATCTTGTGATCTTTGGCGTTATTTTATTCTATTTTGGCCTTCGACTCTAAATTGTTTCTTACATGATATTTATAAATATTTATTTTATTCGTTTACAACAAGTTGTTTTTATGCAGAGTTTATTAGCAATAAGTTGTTTTGCTTTTTTTTTTTTTTTCTCCAAGTTAATCTCCATTTGGGTTCATATTAGGAATTGATATGTGTTCGTGCTGCAATCTGATTAAAAATAATTAAGGAGTTGGTACGCCACAACTAGGGGTGAAAATACATGAGTCATTTTTGAGTATATGGTGTGGTTTTTTTCACGGGCATCACCCCGCTCGTGTAGCAAATTGGTGATGTAGCATTATGAAATGTACCATGGACTGAATTCCTGTAGACATCCCTAATGAGGTGCGATTTGATCAATAAATAAATATCATACTATCGTAGAGCTTTCATCGGTCCAGTTCAATATGAAAACCAAATGAGGTTTCGAAATCTTAATTGGGTCAGGGACTAAGGCTGAAAATGCTGAAAAACTATCTTGGGGATCGGTCTCATTAGCAGCACATTGATGTTTACCTATATCGCAACCCTGAAAGGCTGTAAGAAGGCAGATGAATCGGAGTATATTAGTGATACCTTGAACAGACCATAACTTAGCTTATACCAGGTGTTCCCACTTCCAGCAGTGTGGATGTTCAAACTGAAGGGAAGAGGAAGAATTTTATGATCTTGCATTTTTCTTCAAACACGTCAAGCAGACGCTCGGCCTAGGCATCTTCCCTTTTCACATTTACACACTACACATCCAACATTCAGCAACTATACATCTTGTACTTTCCTTCCCACCTTTGTCATACAACAGTCACGCCCCTATACAAACACACACGGTTCCCCGAACCTATAATCGGGTGGTGGCAGCGTGCCGTAGGGCCTGGAATCGTACATTCTGTTCCACTGCAGACGAATCTTTTCCCAATAAAATCTATATTCTCGGTTGACCCCGAACTCAGCCAGACATTGAATTCTACGGGGTCTACGCCCCGCTAAAATAAAAAAAAAAAAAAGGAAGTTGTGTCCCATATATAATAAAAAAGGGTAAAAGAAAAACAATCCCAAAAGTCGACAAGAAAGCGGCAAAATCTAGCGAAATATAGCCTTTGAGGAGTATTACCTCCAAAATGACGTTTTTTCGATTCATTTGTGATTTTTGGCAAATTATTAGAGGTAATAATGATAATAAATTACCAGATGGTATTAATCATGGACAATAATGATGATAAAGTGAAAAAATAAGAGAATTTTAGATAGCGGGGTTTTTTTTAAAAAAAAATTGATATTAATTTACTACTATTATCATTATTATTATCATTCTTTTATTTTATTATTATCTCTATTATTTATACTATTATATTATTATTAATTTATATTAGTTTCTAAGTATTTAGTATATTGCAAAAAAATAAGATTATAACTGTAATAATAACAATAATAATAGTAATAGAAGGATAATATTAATAATACTAATCGTTTATAATATTGTTATTAATATGATTATTGTTATTAATTATCATTATCGTATTTATACTAGTAGTATAATTGCAAAAAATAAGTGAATATAACAGTAACCATTTACAGTAATAACGATATTAAATTAGATAATGATATAAATAATTATATTATTAGCGTTATTAGTGTTATTATTAAGGTATTACTATTGTTATTGTAAGTTGTTATTAGTATAGTTGCAAAAATAATATTAAAACTGCAATTAATTGCAATATTGAATGATAATTAATGACAATAATGATGAAATAATGGCAAATAATAATGATTAATAATGCAATAATGATGATAAAATGGCAATATGATGATAATAATTGCAATATTAACAAACAAAACTGCAATAATGATGATAATAATTGCAATAAGATGATAATAATGTAATAAGATGATAATAAAAACTGCAATAAGGATGAGAATCATGCAATAATGATGATAATATGATAATGATGATGATAACGATAATCAAGGATGATAAATCATAATAAATAAGGATGATAATAACAGGAAGTGTGTCCATATATAATAAAAAAAGGGTAAAAGAAAAAAATCCCAAAAGTCGAAAAAAAACGGCAAAATCTTGCGAAATACAAGCCTATGAGAGTAGACTCAAAATGACGTTTTTGGATCATTGATGATTTGGCAATTATGAGGGGAATAATGATACGAATTACCAGAATTTGTATAATCATGACAATAATGATGATAAAAGTGAGAATAAGAGATTTTGATAGCATTTGATATTATAATATTCTACATTATCATTATTATTTTCATGATTTTTTTATTATTCTTGTATTATTATATTCTTATTATTATTATTATTATGATTACTTTAATTATAGTAATTGCAAAAAATATATTTACAATTGTAATAATAACAATAATAATAATAATAATACTAATAATAATCGTTATAATATTGTATTAATATTATATTGATATATATCATTATCATTATTTTTATGTAGTATAATGCCAAAAATAAATTATTATAACAGTAATAATTACAGTAATAATGATATTAATTAAGATACATGACATAAATCATATTACAAAAGCGTTATTTATTATTATATTAATGTTATTATATTATTATTGTAGTTGTTATTAGTATAGTTGCAAAAATAATATTGATACGCAATATATTGGCCATAATGATGATAATAATGACACTAATAATGATAATGGATAATAATAATGCTGATATGGCAATAATGATGAAATAATTGCAATAATGATAATAATTGCCAATAATGATGATAATAATTGCAAATAATGATGATAATGATGTGATAACGATAATAAGATGATAATCATGATAATAATGATGATAATAACAGGAATTGTGTCCATATTATAATAAAAAAGGGTTAAAGAAAAAAATCCCAAATAGTCAAAAAAAGCGGCAAAATCTAGCGAATATAGCCTTTGAGAGTTACACTCAAAAATGACGTTTCTTTTTTATTCATTGATGATTTTGGCAATTATTAGGATAACTAATAATAATAATTACCAGAATCGTATTTATCATGACAATAATGATGATATAAAAGTGAGGAATAAACAGAATTTTGATAGCATTGATGATTATTAATATTACTACTATTATCATTATTATTATCATTATCATATTCTTATTATTATATTATTATTATTATTATTATTATTCATTGTTAGGATTATATTAGGTATTACTTTAATTATTCAGTATTAGTGCCAAAAATATATTTATAACTGTAATTATAACAATTATACTAAGAATAAAAAAGTATAAGAATAATAATACAATCGTTATAATATTGTTATTAATATTATTATTCTTAATTATCATCATTATCATTATTTTTACTAGTAGTATAATTGCAAAGATAATATTATAACAGTACTAATTACAGTAATACGATATTAAGTAAGATAATAAGATAATAATTATTATAAAAGCGTTTATTAATATTATTATAATTCTTATTACTATTTATTATTGTAGTTGTTATTGTATATAGTTGCAAAAATATATATTATAAACTGCCAAGAAATCTGCAATAATGATGATAATAATGACAATAATGATGATAATAATGGTAATAATAATGATAATAATGGCAATAATGATGATAATAATTGCAATAATGATAATAATTGCAATAATGATGATTTGTTTAAAAAAAAAACAATTATGCAAAAAATGATGATAATAATGAATAATAAGGAGATAATCATGTAATAATGATGCTAAATAACGGAATTGTGTCCATATATAATCAAAAAAGGGTAAATAAAAGAAAAAAATCCAAAAGTTACAGTACAGGAGAGTACTCCAAAATGACATTTTTCGATGCATTGATAATTTGGCAATTATTAGGGTAATAATGATAATTAATTACCAGACTTGTATTAATCATGACAATAATGATGCTAAAAATGAGAAAAAGAGAATTTTGATAGCATGTGATGGATTATAATATTACTACTATTATCCATTTATTATTTATCCTTATTATTATTATTATTATTATTATTATAAATTATGATTATTATCATTATTATTATTCTTTAATTATTAGTATATTGCAAAAAATATATTCTAACTGTAATAATAACAATAATAATAATATTAAAAGTATAATAACAATCATAAAAATCATATAATATTTTTATCAATATTATTATTGTTATTATTATCATTAATCATTATTTTATAGTAGTAGAATTGCAAAAATAATTATTATAAAGTAATAATTACAGTACTAACGATATTAATTAGAGATAATGATATAAATAATTATTATTAAAGCGTTATTATTATTATATTAAGGTTATTGTTATTATTGCAGGTTTAGTAGTATACTTCAAAAATATATATTTATAACTACAATAATTGCAATCAATGATGATAATAATGAAAATTTTTTTTTAATGATGATAAAAATGGGCAATGAATGATGATTAAATAATGGCCAATAATGATGATAATAATTGCAATAATGATACTAATTGCAATAATGATGATTAATAATCGCAATAATGATGAAAATAATTGTATAATGATGATAATTATTGCATTAATGATAATAATAATGGTAATGTGATGATAACGATAATAAGGATGATAAACAGGATAATAATGATGATAATAACAGAATTGTGTACATATATAATAAAAAAAAAAGGTGTAAAAGAAAAAAAATCTCAAAATCCCCCTCAAAAAAGAGGCAAAATCTAGCGACTATAGCCTATATAGAGTACACTCCAAAATGGACGTTTTTTCGATTCCATTTGATGATTTGGAATTATTAGGGTAAATTAATGATAATAATTACCAGGAAATTGTATTAATCATGACAAATAATGATGATAAAAGTGAGGAATAAAAGGAGAATTTTTTATAGCATTTGATGATTATTAATATTACTACTATTATCATTATTATTATCATTATTATTTATTATTATTATTATTATTATTATTATTATTATTATTATTATTAAAAAAATAATTATAATGTAATAATAACAATAATAATAATAATATAAGTATAATAATAATAATAATAATCGTTATAATATTGTTATTAATATTATTATTATTATTATTATTATTGTAGTTGTTATTAGTATAGTTGCAAAATATATATTATAACTGCAATAATTGTAATAATGATGATAATAATGACAATAATGATGATAATAATGGCAATAATGATGATAATAATTGTAATAATGATGATAATAATTACAATAATGATGATAATCATTTCAATAATGATGATAATGATGATGATAACGATAATAAGGATGATAATCATGATAATAATGATGATAATAACATGAATTGTGTCATCATATAATAAAAAAGGTAAAAGAAAAAAATCCCCAAAGTCGAAAAAGCGGCAAAATTAGCGAAATATAGCCTTTTGAGAGTATACTCCAAAATGACGTTTTTTCGATTCATTTGATGATTTTGGCAATTATTAGGGTAATAATGATAATAATTACCAGAATTGTATTAATCATGACAATAATGATGATAAAAGTGAGAATAAAGAGAATTTTGATAGCATTTGATGATTATTAATATTACTACTATTATCATTATTATTATCATTATTATTATTATTATTATTATTATTATTATTATTATTACTTTAATTATTAGTATTATTGCCAAAAAATATATTATAACTGTAATAATAACAATAATAACGATATTAATTAAGATAATGATATAAATAATTATTATAAAAGCGTTATTATTGTTATTATTAATGTTATTACTATTATTATTGTAGTTGTTATTAGTATAGTTGCAAAAATATATATTATAACTGCAATAATTGCAATAATGATGATAATAATGACAATAATGATGATAATAATGGCAATAATGATGATAATAATGGCAATAATGATGATAATAATTGCAATAATGATGATAATCATTGCAATAATGATGATAATGATGATGATAACGATAATAAGGATGATAATCATGATAATAATTATGATAATAACAGGAATTGTGTCCATATATAGTAAAAAAAAGGATAAAAGATAAAAATCCCCAAAGTCGAAAAAGCGGCAAAATCTAGCGAAATATAGCCTTTTGAGAGTACATTCCAAAATGACGTTTTTTGATGATTTTGGCAATTATTAGGGTAAAAATGATAATAATTACCAGAATTGTATTAATCATGACAATAATGATGATAAAAGTGAGAATAAAGAGAATTTTGATAGCATTTGATGATTATTAATATTACTACTATTATCATTATTATTATCATTCTTCTTATTATTATTATTATTATTATTATTATTATTATTATTATCATTATTATTATTATTATTATTACCTTAATTATTAGTATTATTGCCTAAAAATATATTATAACTGTAATACTAACAATAATGATGATAATAATGACAATAATGATGATAATAATGGCAATAATGATGATAATAATTGCAATAATGATGATAATCATTGCAATAATGATGATAATGATGATGATAACGATAATAAGGATGATAATCATGATAATAATGATGATAATAACAGGAATTGTGTCCATATATAATAAAAAAAAAAAGGGTAAAAGAAAAAAATCCCAAAAGTCGAAAAAGCGGCAAAATCTAGCGAAATATATGCCTTTTGAGAGTATACTCCAAAACGTTTTTTCGATTCATTTGATGATTTTGGCAATTATTAGGGTAATAATGATAATAATTACCATAATTGTATTAATCATGACAATAATGATGATAAAACTGAGAATAAAGAGAATTTTGATAGAATTTGATTCGCAAAATATATATATATATATATATATATATATATATATATATATATATATATATATTATATATATATTTTTTTTATCACCCATTCTTATGTTTTTCTGTTGCTCTATTTCTGATTTCCTTATTACAGGGAAGTAGTAAAACCTAGAGGTTATTCATTGGAAATACATTTCTTTCTTCCTTGGTTCCATTGTACTTACCTCTGTCGTCATTACCATTCTTCTTTTTATGAAATACTCGTATGATAATGGAGTTGTTGTTATTATTATTATTATTATTATATTATTATTATTATTTATTATTATATTATTTCGTTTTATCGTTATCATTTATTGACTGTCATCATTATTTTTACCTTTTAATTGATTATTTGTGTAGTAGAAATAATGGTGGTAGTTGTCATAATAGTTCTGGTATCATAATGATATAATGGTGGTATTAATTATAATAATGACAATAGAAATAATAATCTAAAAATAAATGAATAAACAAATAGTAATAATAATGATATACGAGTTTCTCCTATCTAGTCTCTAAATCCACGTTTTTTTACGTCTACTGCCTTTAAAGAAAATCGTAACCTTTTATATTTCATGTCTTCCTTTTAATTAGTTTTGGAAAATAATAAAGACATCTACTACTGAGTCAAGTCAACCCAGCAAAATGTTTCGTTTGCAGGAATATGTAAATAAATGTGTTTTTACTATCTGTATATGAACACTACAATTATTTTATTCTATTCTATTTTTTCCTCATCTTTGCTTCTGTGATGAACTCTAGAAAACCATTTAATTTACTTTTTTTATATCTTGGGCATATCTGCTAATTGAAGCGTTCCAAATGTATAAACTCCAAGTATCTGATAGTACCACAGAAAAAAGTGATCTGGCAACAAATGATATTAAAACTGAAGACAAAGGGCTATTCCCTTAATCCAGACACCTTTGGTAAAAAGAGGGGGAATTTAAAAACAGTAATTATATATAATTTTTAATTGTGTATTTTTATTGTAAAATCTAATACAGTTGAAGATTGCAGACTGGATATTTATACTGCGCGTATTCCGTTTTATCCTTGAAACCACTATGGATATGCCACTTTCCAAACAAGGGGGGAATACCATGTAGCATATGGCAGCTCTCTTTATCCAAGTCTTACCTCCTTTTATAAGAATTTTCCGTTCGTATTCTTGTTTATAATATCATTAAAATATGGTTGATCAAATATTAGTCATTATTCTTTTTGCCTATGTCCTTCCAACCTAGAACTTTAAAAAAATGAGACAGATTGGTTCACAGAATATATGCGACTGACTCAAGTAAACATCATGAAGTGAAACTGATTTGCACGTTGTATATTTTTCAGGTATATAACAAATACATATAATGCTAACCTAACTGCTCGTGGGAAGCAGGAGCAGTAGCCATTTTATGAAGCCAAGGATGAAGTAGAGTAGAGATGTTGCACAGATTTTAACTGAATTTGAAAGTTTTGTGTACTCATTTCAAATGACTGGCTATATAATTTGCCCTAATACGAGTACATAGACACGCGCACGCGCTCAAAATAATATTAACTAGAATACTTTTTAATTTCATGGCACAGCATTTCAAATTTTACAGCAAAATATAAATGTATGGGATAATTCTAAATATATTGATACATTTCTGATTATTATTATTGCAACCATTATCATTTTTATTATTATTATCATCATTGTTACTACTACTGTTATCAATATACAACCAACCATCAAATTCAGGGTCAGGGAAAGGCCTAAATCCTTTCTAGAAAGTTTTCTAGAACACTTCCATCTACAATGAGTCAAAGACAAAAGAGATTTTGCGCAACAGCGACTGAAAAGAATAGTAGACTTATTCATATATATATATATATATATATATATATATATATATATATATATAATATATATATATATACATATATATATATTTTTTTTAGAATTTGCACTTCAGAAGACCAAAAGCTCTCTGAATGTTCATGGTTGAAAAAATATAGCTGCATGCTTGGTAATTCTTTATGGTTTATATAGTACTTGTAGATTGATGGCCCAGGTATAGGTATGTGTGCCCCATCTAAAGCACCAACTACTTTTTCAAATTCTACGTATTTCCTCGGCCTTCCAGAAACACCCCATGGCATATCGTGGGAACATGATAACACCGAAAATAATACAAAATGCTGCGATAAAGTAATGCTAATTGACAACTCTGCCCTTACAGCTGCATTCCTGCATCACCTGGAACGGCCAGACAGTTTTTGTTTCACCGGGAAAGAGTAAAGTTAATGTCTTTCTTCTCTGCTGGTTTCCTTGCATAAGGAATGCTATTAATTTTTTCTTCCCTGTACCCTCTTTCACGGTTGTTTCTTTTCTCTTTTATTGTATTCCGATGTTTTTCAGTTACAGAGATTGGAGTTCATTTTCTCCTCTTCCCTTCCCTATGTCCTCTTACGCGGCTGGGATAAGCGGTTTCTCCCCACTCCGCGCATGAACGGTGTTTTTTGCTTTCAATTCCTTCCTCTCTTCTAGCCCACTCTATTACAGATTTGATGGCCTGAGCAAGGATATCGAGTTTTCCTCGCCGGTGCTCAGTTTGGAGGCGTATGGTTCATCAGGAGTGAAGGGTACTTATTACTGTGAACACCAAGGGCTTCAACCTTTTCAGTGTTGACAACTTATTCCTCAGGTTGGACGGGACATTTTACGAACTGTCCTTGTCTGAGCTCTCGCAACTTTAGCAGGGATACATCGCGTCCACTACAACTCCCTTTGCCGAGCGGCCACCACAGCTGAGCGAGAGGCCCCAACAGGTGGCGAGCCAGGCGAAGGCCTCCTTAGCCAAACTTCCGGGTCGTCGGGCGTGTGCCCACCTTGACGTCAGGGGAAGGTGCTGACTGTGTTGGGCGCTCAGGTCGAGGGAAACTCGAGGAACTGTCAACAGACTAGAAGTTCAGAGCACAAAAATCTTATCTGAAAGGAGAGAGGATTAGTATATCCATCCTTTACAAGAGACAGCAGGCAAGTACATGACTGCAAATCTCAGGAATATATTGGACGAGTGACCACGACCTCCTAAAAAAAAAAAAAGAAAATCAGAAACTTAAAATTAAACTGCAAACTAAAGCTTAAAACCAAAACTCGAAAAGGCTTTAAACTAAATGAAATGAACTTAAAAACTAAATGACTTAAAAGTAAAACCTTAAACTAAGAAAACCATACCTTAAAGCTATACTTAAAT
>NC_051428.1:30588614-30596114 GCF_015228065.2 Penaeus monodon | reverse complement strand
ATTGAATATCTTCTTTTCTTCCTGGCGTATTGTCACTCACTGTTCACTCACCAACGACTAAACAGGGCTTTAAATACCACTGGCGGCAATATTTCCATGCTGGCAACTATTGATATTGTTGGGTGAGGGGAGGCGGCAGGAGGGGAGTGGGGGCGATAGGGGTCTCATCTTTTAACATGATATACTAGTCGTTCTTACATCCCAAAGACATTTTCATAATAAAATATAGTCTATTAAAAAAGGATCATAAAATTTGTACTTTTTATGATCTCAAGTTTTACACAAACATAGTCCTAAGGGTGATAACACAAAAACAGGTTTAAATTTTTTATGTGTAAATGAAAATGCAATAACCCAAATTTTCATACTTTGCACGTTTCATATTAAAAAAATAAAAGGTTAAATTACCTAATAGTTTGAAAAGACACTGGTTTTTTCTATTAAAAGAACATTAAAGGTTTTAAAGGATCTACCCCGGGTTTAAAAGAGGTTTCCCCTCGTATTTACCCCGAAACACCAAATTATTCCCAACTAGCCCCTACTCCCTAATGAAACATTGTTGAACTTGTAACGACTTGACAAATGACCGGCTACGACGGTGATCACCCCTATAACCAAAAACAAATAACCGCACAAGGGAAAACCCAAACGCGGGACGGATAGAAGTCAGGCCAGGTAATCCCCAAATTGTGCCCCCCGGAACAGGGATCCTTCCCTTACCTTCCTACCCCCCTGTACCACTTTTCCCCATACCCATTTAAACAATAATAGAAAAAAGAAAAAAACAAACAAATACCAGTCAAAAGGGAGAAAATACAGCTCTGCACTAAAGGTAACAGGCGATGCCCAACTTTGCAAAATGAGCGTGCAGGATCAATTGAAGCCGATGTCAGTTGTCGCTGACGACCCCATATCCTCACACCTTCCCCTCCCCCCCCATATGCCTTTATGCACTAAAATATTCTTTTTATGACTCAAATTTCCAAAACAAAAAAGCCCAAAGAGGTGATAACAAAAAAACAGGTTTAAAAGTTTTGTGTAAGTAAATGCAATAACCAATTTTATATGTTTGCCCTTTTATATTTTATAAAAAATAACGGGTTAATTCCTAATACTTTGGTTTATCTATTTAAAGCATAATAGTTTTTTTTAAGGGTATCAACCCGGGTCAAAAAAGGGGGTTTCCCCTCATATTTATCCTGACACCTAATTATCTCCAACTAGCGTCACCACCGTCCCACGTTTTGATCAGCTATGTTTTGCTAAAACCTCGGGGGAAAATGCGGTTTTTTTCTAAATGTTCCCCCGCATTTCTCGATGTTTTACAATTACAATGTAACTTAGAAATTATTGTTTCCCTTAAGACCCTTTGTATAACTAATACAACGAGCGTACCCTTCCATAAGAGGTTGCATAACAATACAACCCTCGTTTTAATGATATCAAAAGTGGACATCTTAGCTTTTCCCCCCCTCTCAAAATTTGTCTATAGTCCCGGCACATTATATGGAAGAAAAAAAACGATGCAACGGTAAAAAATTTGTTTGTGCATTCAGGCACCACTTTTTAAAAAATACACGATTATTTTCTAAACCCTTTTAAAAAAGAGAGAAATATCTTTACGTTGACACTGAAAAATTTTTTTGGGCTACTCGCCCTCTTCATATTTTTTAAATAACTTAAATATACAAATTGCCAAACTGGCAGTCTTAAATCTTTCACCAAAATTTTTCCACTATGTCATATTTTGCTGTAGGGGTAAAAAACTTTTAAAAAACCATGAAAAACTATTTCACTTCAAATCAACAAATTGTACAAAAAAAGGCTTTGACTAATTTTTAACACATACCCCCTTTTAGAAACTGACCTTTTCAAAACAAAAAATTTTTTATAAAATATGAAAAAAATGGGGAAAATAATAAACGTTTCCCCCCATCATTTTAAAAAAGTTTTTAATTTCGTGTTTTGGGAAAAAAAGACACACAAAATTTTTGTTTAAAGCGAGGATTTTTACCTGCAATATTTTTTAATTCCCCTTTTTTAAAAGAGAGAAATTTTTTTACGCAGGAGAATAAAAACTGGGGACTACGGTGTTTTACTTATGGGGGAAACGCGCTTCAGGCACACTTATTAAAATAAACATGCATATATTTTTTTAAAATCTTTACAAAGAGAGAAAATATTTTTAAGCGACACGAAAAAAAATCTATCACCTTTTAAATTTTTCGAAAAAACTTAATACAAGCATCCCAAATGAAAAAAACCCCGGTTGTCAATATTTTTCACCTATAATTTTTCACTAGCCCTAGTTGTTGTAGTGCAAAACTTTTAAAACCCTTAAAACATTTTATCTTCAAAAAAAAAAAACCCTTATAACAAAAAGGATTTCACTTTATATTTTTCCCTTTTTAGCAACTAGTCTTTTCAAAAAAAAAAACTTTTAAGTATGAAAAAAAACAGGTAAATAATATAATTCCCATGTTTTTAAAGCTTTTATAATTGTACGGTTTTGGAAAATACTAAGCAAATTCGCCTAAATCAGGATTTTTTGACCAGGTATGTTTACCCTGTGATAAAAAAAAAATTAATACGGGGGAACCCCCTCGATGCGATGATCTTAGAGACAGTATGTGATTTCCAAACTGATAATGTTTGATGCGTTTTTTTTTTTTTTTTTTTTTCTTAAACCGGTTTCAAAAACAAAAATTTTTTTCTAATCAAAACGTTTTTGCAAAAATAAAAAAATTGAAGGGCTTCTTGTTATGTGTCTACTTTAAAATTTTCTTGTTTTACATGGCAGAAAAGGGGAGTATATGACAAGCAAATACAGTCGGGGGAAGTTTTTTGAGAAAGGATGAAATCACGCCAAAAAGGGAAAAACCCACAAACGAAGCAATATTTTCTAAATGTAAAGTAAAAAGCATTCGTTTAGGAGAAAAAAAATTGCATTACCTCATAATAAGTGAGGGAAAAGCTTCTTTCCTAACTTTGAGAAAAACAAAATCCCTTTTTTTTAAAAACAAGGGGTTGAAGTATATGTATATGAAATGAGCAGTTTTTCAGACTTTGGGAAAAAATAGGTAAATTTTAAAAAGTTACAGCAAAGCTATCATCTTTAAAAAAAAGTCTTATTTTTCTAAAAGCCTTTTTAAACTGACAATGCCCCGGCAATATCCGATAACGGAGACCCCCGACTGGGATCAGGGGTACCCCGCTTGTCACAGATAAAAGACTTCCCGCATACTAAACAATGAGCGACACCCTGGAAGTCTTTTCTGTCTCCTTTTGGAAGAATCATAGTTAATAATTCTACCATGGAAAACGCCCCCTTCAATCATTTGGGCCATGGTAAACCCCCATGTTCTAGATAGCTAAAAGTTTTTTAAAAGCTTCGCCCCCCCCCCCCGGGTGATATCTTCGAAACCATCGTTCTTCACACCCCGTCGTTCCGCTAGCTCCCCTCTGTTCCCCTACAAAAATCCATATCTTTTTGGCGAGGCCTCACCCTTTTCCTAAAATTTCTCCTCTCCCCCTCCCCCGCTAAACGCGTGCTGTTTTCCCCGAGGGTGGAAAAAAAAGGTGATTTTTAAAAATAATTGGAGCAAACATAAATTCACACAGCCTAAATTGTATTTAATTGATTGTTTTTGAATGGTGATGGTTTTTAGCCATATCAAGCTTTGGGGGTTCCTTGCGAAAAAAACAAAAATTTGATAAAAGAAAACTTTAAAACATAATATTTCTTTCATTAGTAGTATAAAATAGTAATCCGTTGACTGCAATACACAATCAAAATAGACAAACTTTGCCCTCAAATTTTTCAAAATTATAATTCTTTATTTAATTTTATAAAATTAGTTTTTGGGTTTTGTTTCCCCGCAATTTTTTATTTTTTTTCCCCTTCCAGACAAAATACCGATAGAGGGGACGATTTGCGTCTTCGGCCATGTGACTCTGTCGGGAAAAAGCATTCAGATTCCGAAGAGGGTTTAAATATAGCAACCGATCCCAGCCTTACATGTAGATTTTTTCAAATTTCCTTATGTAAAATGTAATTCTATTCTTAAAGACAAATTGCTTCCCCCGGATCAGTAATGTATTTTTTGCAAAAAATACCCTCTAACCTTGTTTTTAAAGAAGAAAAAAACAAAATACCCAAAAAATTAAAAGTATTAGTCTTTGAAAAAAAAATCATTTATCGATTATTATTATTTAAAAATTATCTGCTCCGCCTACGCAAAAAACACCCAAAAAATTATTAAAAAAAAAATTGGTAATGTGCTTATAAAAGTATACAGCATTGCGGAAAAAAATTATGCACCTTTAATTTGTTTAAAATATTGACTCCCTTAGGAAAAATAATAAGTCCTAGTAAATCCCCGAACATTTTCCAGCGAGACAAGTACATAGTCTGAGAAGCTGCACATTTTCCCCCTAAAAGTGCGCCCAATGGCAAATTTCCCCAAATGGGGCCTTTGCTGTATCTGACCGATTCTCGCCTTGTTAACAAAAAAATTCTACCGGCGGTTACTTTTAAAACTTCAGCATGAAATGTCTACGTTTTTTCACCGTCTTCTTCGTCGTCAGAGAAATTTCCCCTGTAATGTTGACCGCAGCCTAGACGAGGGGGTTTATATTCCCGCCCCCGCCCCCTCACTTTACGCGGATGCGCGCGCGGGGGAGTAAAACCGCAGCGGCGGCGGCGGGCGGGGGGCGGCGAGGGGCGGGGAAGGTTCGGAGGGTGGTGGGGGGCGCGGGGAGGGGGCGCCTTGACGACAGCGCTACATAAAGAGGGGGAGGGGCACATTAATTTTTTATTTTCTGATATTTTTCAAATTTTTTTCCCACGTAAGTCGTTTGAATATTAAAAAATGACACTCATCATCCAATTATCGTTATCTCATTTTTGAATGATTTTCACCCTTTGCAAATTTTTATCATCATTATTGCCATTATTATCTCATTATTGCCATTTTTATCATCTTATTTTATTATTTTCATTTATTATTGCAAATTTTTGCAGTTTTAATATATTTTTGCAATATATAAAAAAAACTACAAAAATAATATAAAACTTAATAAAACAATAATAAAGCTTTTTATATAATTATTTATTTCATATTTTTTAATTTAAAATCGTTATTACTGAATTTTTAGTATAATAATTATTTTTTCATTATACTACTGTAAAAATATGATAATGATAAATAAACAATAAAATTTAATAAAAAAATATTATAAGATTGATTTTTTTTTTTATATTTTATTAATTGATTATTTTGTTTAATATTTTTTTTGGCAATAATGCAAATTAAGCAATTTAAAATAAAAATAATTAAAAAAATTTAATAAAAAAGTAGTGTATTGTATAAAATTAAACTCAATGCTATCAAATTCTCGTTTTTCTCACTTTTTTTCCTCATTATTGTCATGATTTCAATTTGGTAATTTTAAAACATTATTTCCCCAATAAATTTCCCAAAAAATAATAAACAAAAAAAACCCTTTTGGGAAAAAACTCTCAAAAGGGGTATAGGATTTTTCCGCTTTTTTGCTTTTGGGATTTTTTTTTTTTACCCTTTTTTTTAATATGGGGCCCCTTTCCGTTTTTATCATCATTTTATCATGATTAATCCTTTTCGTTTAAACTAATTATTGCAAGTTTCATCATTTTTGAAAATTATTTCATTAATTTCAATTATTATGACGTTTTGCTATTTTCCAAATTTCAATATTACATATTTCAAACATTTTTATCATTTTTTGCCATTATTTCATCATTTTTGCCCTTATTCATCATTATTGTCAAAAATTTAATATATATTTTTTGCAACTTCTAATAACCCTACAAAAATTAAAAATTTTTCATTTTCATCTTACGCTTTTTTAATTCTTTATCATTATTTTAAAATTTAAAACGTTATTACTGTAATTTATTACTGTATAAAAAATTATTTTTGTATTATTACTAGTAAAAAATAATTAATGATAAAAATAAAAATAATAATAAAAATAAAAAAACTATAAACGATTTGTATTTTATTTCTTACTATTATTTTATTATTTATTTTTACAGGTTTCAATAATTTTTTTGAAAAAATACTAAATTTTAAAATAATCATAAAAAATAAAAAGAAGAAGAAGAAGAAAAAAGAAGAAAAAGAAAAGAAAAAGAATTTGTAATAATAATGATAATTGTAGTAATATTAATAATCATCAAAAAAATATCAAAATTTTTTTTTTATCCCACTTTTATCATCATTTTTGTCGTGATTTAAACAATTTGTAATTATTTATCATTTTTACCCCAATAATTGCTAAAAAACATCAAATGAAAAAACGTCATTTTTTCAGTATACTATCAAAAAGGCTATATTTTTTTTTTTAACTTTTTTTTATTACAATGGGGAAAAATTGCGTTATTCATATTATTTCATTTATTATCATCCTAAATTTTCGTTATCATCATCCTTATCTCATATTTGAATTTTGCAATGATTACAAAATTTTTGAATTTTCACATTATTACAATTATTATCATCATTATTGCAAATTTTTCATCATTTTTGCAATTATTATCATTATTTCAATTATTATCATCATTATTGCCCTTATTATCATCATTTTATTGCCCTTATTATCATCATTATTGTCATTTTATAAAACATTATTGTAATTATTACAGTTATAATAATTTTTTTTTGAACAAATATAAAAAATATAAAAAAAAGAATAAATAATAAATAACAATAATAACGTTTTTTAATTTTTTTATTTTATATCATTATTTAATTAATATCGTTATTATTAATTTACTGTTATGAAATTATTTTGCAATTATATACTAGTTGAAAAAATGATAAGATAAAATTTTAAAAATAAAAATACTAATAACAAAATTATAACGATTAGTATTTTTTATTATTATCTTTTTATTATTATTGTTATTTTTCAGTTAAATAATTTTTTTGGTTAAATACTATAATTAAAATAATAAATAATAACAAATTAATATAATGAAAAAAAAAATAATAAATAAAATAATAATAAAAAAAATAATAAAATAATGATAATAGTAATGATAAAAAGATAATATTGTATCACAAAGCTATCAAAATTCCTTTATTCTCCCCTTTATCGTATTATTGTCATGATTTTTACAATTCGGTAAATTTTATCATTATTACCCCAAAAAAAATTGCCAAATCATCAAATGAATCGAAAAAAAAAAGTCATTTGGAGGATACCCGAAAGGGGTTATTTCGCTAGATTTGCCCTTTTTTCGACTTTGAGTTTTTTTTTATTTTCTTTTTTTTTATTATGGACACAATCCCATTATTTTCCTCATTTTTATCATAATTTCATCCTTTTTATCGTTATCATCATCATTACATCATTTGCTGATTATCATCATTTTTGCAATTTTATAAATTATTACAATTATTATCTTTATTGCAATTTTTAAACATCATTATTGCAATCATTATCATTTTTGCAATT
>NC_051428.1:30573625-30588514 GCF_015228065.2 Penaeus monodon | reverse complement strand
TTCGTAATGATGTTAAAAAAACTATATTATAACTGTAATTGAATATGATATTTGCAATAATGATGATATATGTAATGAAATGATATAAAAATAATTATGATAAAAAAACGTTTATTATTGTTATTACTATTATTTTGTAGTTGTATTAGTTATATTTGATCAATTTGAACTTGCATAATTTAATATTCATAATATATATATTCTATATATTATTGTAATTTTGATTATGTATAATTATGATGATATTGATTATGATATATAATTTTCATTATTCACATTAAAAAATCAAAATAAAGCAATTAGAATATATTTTAGATTACTCATATTTTTTTTCTTGGATTTTGGCATTATTAGTATAATGATAATAATACAAATCTATTAATCATGTAAATGATATAAATGAATAATTATTCTTTTACTATAGTATAATTGCAAAATAATTATTAAAACATAAATTACGTAACGATGTTAATTAAAATATGATCTTATTATTATAAAATTTTTGATTTTTGTTATTACTATTATTATTGTAGTTGTTATTAGTATAGTTTTGGAATCTATCTTTATAACTCCAATAATTGCAATAAATGATAATATTGCAAATAATGATGATAATCATTTGCAATAATGATGATAATGATCGATGAATAATAAGATAATAGCTGATAATGATAGCTGATAACGAGACATAATGATGATATCATGATGAATAATGATGATATAACAGGATTGTGTCATGATAATCAAAAACAGGTAAAAGAAAAAAATCCGCAAAAGTCGAAAAGCGTACAAAATCTACGAAATTAGCCTTTTGATATATACTCCACAATGACGTTTTTTCATCATTTGATGATTTTGGCATTTATTTGGGTATATAATGATATATTACCAAATTCTATTACTCATCGACTAAATGATGAGACCGGAGAATAAAGAGAATTTGGGATAACATTTGGAGGATTTTAATATTATTTAACTAGTATCTTATTATTAGCAATATATTGTTTATTACTCAAGATTATTATTATTATTAATTATTATTATATTAGTATTATCATTATTATTATTATTATTATTATTATTATTATTATTATTACTTAACTTATTAGTATTATTGCAAAATTATTATAACTGTAATAATACAATAACAGTAAATAATAAGCCTAATAATAATAATACTAATCGTTATAATACTGTTATTTAATATTATTATGTTTTATTATCATTAGAAAAAAATTATTTTTTTTTTTTTTTTTATTCTTTTACTAGTATATTACTTGCGAAAATAATTATTATAACGTACTAGTTACAGTAATAACGATGTTAATTAAAAGAATGATCTAATATTATTATAAGACGTTATTATTGTTATTATTATTGGTATTACTATATATTATTGTATTGTTTATTAGTATAGTTGTAGACTAGTATATTATAACTCCAGTAATTGCATAATAATGATACTGAATTTCAATAATGAGGAAATAATTTGCTACTGATGATAATGATGATGAAATGATATGATTATGAATGATGATGATAACGATAATAATGATGATAATCATGATATATGATGAATCTACCAGAGAATTGTGTCCATATATAATCAAAAACAGGTAAAAGAAAAAATCCCAAAGTTCGACAAAGCGCAAATCTAGCGAATCAGCCTTTTGAGAGTATAGCTCAAAATGACGTTTTTTTCTTCATTTTGATGATTTTGGCAATATTAGTGTATAATGATAATATTATCATAATTCTATTAATCATGACTATAATGATGATAAAGTGAGAATAAAGAGAATTGGATACATTTGATGATTTTTAACTATTATTACTTTATCATTATTGTTATCATATTTTGTTATGATCATATTATTATTATTTTAGTTTATTATTATTATTATTATTATATTATTATATTATTATTATTATTATTTAATTATTATTACTTTAATGAATTTATTTTGCCAAATATATTTATAACTGTATAATAACAATAGCATAATAATAAGCATAATAATATATAATAATCGTATAATACTGGTGTTTTAAGATTAATATTGTTATATTTATCATGTATTATTCTTTTACTAGTATAATAATTGCAAAAGATAATTATTATACAGTAATAATTACAGTAATCGATGTTGATTAAATAATGATCGAAAACTTATTATCAAAACGTATTATTGTTATTATTATTGTTTTTACGATTATTTATTGTAGTTGTTATTAGTATATGTTGTAAAACTTATATTACGCAATAATTTGCAATAATAATATGATTAATGCATACTGGATGATATAAGTGCACATAATGATGATTAATGATGATGATTGATGATATATGATGATAATGATGATAATGAACTGATGATAACGATAATCATGATTGATATCTGATAATATGATGATAATCAGGAATTGTTCCATATATAATCAGAAACAGGTTAAAGAAAAAAAATCCCAAGCGAAAAGCTACAAAATCTAGCGAATATTAGCCTTTGAGAGTATCTCCAAATGACGTTTTTTTCCATTCATTTGATTGATTTTTGGCAATTATTAGGGTAATAATGATAATAATTACCGAAATTCTATTAATCCATGACTATAATATGATAAAAGTGGAATAAGAGTTTTGGGATACATTTGATATTTTTAATATTGTTACTATTATCATTATTATTCGAATGTTATTGTTATTTATTATTATTCTTATTATTAGTGTATTTTTATTATTATTATATTATTATTATTATTATTTTATTATTATCATTATTATCATTATTATCATTATTTTTATTATTATTTTTATTATTATTATTATTATATTATTATTATTATTATTATTATTATTATTATTATTCTTTATATTAGTATTATTGCCAATATATATTATAACTGTAATAATAACAATAGCATTGATATAGCACATAATCTTATACTAATCGGTATATACTGTTATTAATTTATTATTGTTATTATTATCATTATTATTCTTTTTACTTGTATATAATGCAAAATAATTATTATAACATAAATATTACAGTAATAACGTGTTCTTAAAATATGATCTAAATAATTATTTAAAACGTTATTATGTTATTTATTATTGTTCTCCTCTTATTATTGTGTTGTTATTTAGTATAGTTGGAGACTCTTTATATAACTTCAATAATTGGCAATATAATGATATAATTGCAATAATGATGATAATAGTTGCATAATGATGATTATGCTGATGATAATGATGTAATGATGATAATGATGATGATAACGATAAATACTGATGATATCATGATAATATGATGATAATAACGAGAATTGTTCCATATATATCAAACGTAAAGAAAGAAATCCCAAACGTGAAAAGCGGCAATCTCTCCCCCCCCCCGCGAAATATAGCCTTTTTGGAGAGTATCTCCAAATGACGTTTTTTCCATTCATTTGATGATTTTGGCAATTATTAGGGTAAATGATAAAATTACCAGAATTCTATTAATCATGACTATAATGATTGATAAAAGTGAGAAAAAAGAGATTTGGTTAACATTTGATGATTTTAAATTATTATTATTATTATTATTATTATTATTATTTTTTATTATTAATTATTTTTTCATTATTATTATCATTTTATCATTATTTTTCATTATTATTATTATTATTATTATTTTTTATTATTATTATTATTATTATTATTATTATTATTATTATTATTTATTACTTTAATTATTAGTATTATTGCCAAAATATATATTAAACTGTAATAAAATACAGTAATAATAAGCATAATAATAAAAATACTAATCGGTATAATAGTGTTATTAATAGTATTATTGTTATTATTATCATTATATTCCTTTTACTAGTAGTATAATTGCAAAAATATTATTATAACAGTACTAATTACAGTAATACGATGTTAATAAAAAATGATCTAAATAATGATTATAAAAACGTTATTTTGTTATTATTATTGTTATTACTTTATTATTGTAGTTGTTATTAGTATAGTTGTAGCACTATATATCATAACTGCAATAATGCAATAATAATGATAATAATTGCAATAATGATGATAATAAATTGCATAATGATGATAATGAATTGATGATAATGATGATAAATGATGATAATGATGATGATAACGATAATATGATGAAATCATGATAATAATGATGAGAATAACAGGAATTGTGTCCATATATAATCAAAACAGGTAAAGAAAAAAATCCCAAAGTCGAAAAAGCGCAAAATCTAGCGAAATATTAGCCTTTTGAGAGTGTAACTCCAAAAGACTTTTTTTCCATCATTTTGATGATTTTGGGCAATTATTATGTACTAATGTAATAATTACCAGATCTATAATCATTACATAATGATGATAATTGAGAATAAAGAGAATTTGGATAACATTTGATGATTTTTTAATATTATTACTATTATCATTTTATTATCAATATCATTGTTATTATTATTATTATTATTATATTATTATTATTTTATTATTATTAGTATTATTATTTTATTATTTATCATTATTAATCATATTATCATTAATTATCATTATTATTATTATTATTATTACTTTAATTATTAGTATTAATTGCCAAAATTATCTTATAACTGTAATAATAAACAATAACAGTATAATAAGCATAATATAATAATACTAATGTTATAAGATATTGTTATTAAGATTAATGATTGTATTAATTATCATTATATTCTTTTTACTAGTAGTATAATTGCAAAATAATTATTCTAACAGTAATAAATTACAGTATAACGATGTTAATTAAAAACTGATCTAAATATTATTATAAAAACGTTATTATTGTATTATTATTGTTATTACTATTATTATTGTTAGTTGTTTATTATTATAGTTGTAGAACTATATATCATAACTGCAATAATTGCAATAATAGTTATAATAAGTGGCAAATAATGATGATAATAATTGCAATAATGATGTACTGTGAGGATAATGATGATAATGATGATAATGATGATGATAACGATAATGTGATGATAATCATGATAATAACTGATGATAATAACAGGCAATTGTGTCCATATATAATCAAAACAGGTAAAAGAAAAAATCCCAAAAGTCGAAAAGCGGCATAAATCCTACGAAATATGCCTTTTGAGAGTATACTCCAAAATGACGTTTTTTCACCATTTCATTTTGCATGATTGTGCAATTATAGGGTACTATGATAATAATTACCAGAATTTTATTAATCAGACAATAATGATGATAAAAGTGAGAATAAAAGAATTTGGCTAACATTTGCTGATTTTTATATTATTACTATTATCTTATTATTATCATTCATTGTTATTATTATTATTATAATCCTTATTATCATTATTTCTAACATTATTATCATTGATTATTTATTATTTTAGTATTACTTATTATTAATTATTATTATTATTTATTTATTATTATTATTATTATTATTATTATTATTATTAATTAATTATTATTACTTTAATTAATTAGTATTATTGCCGAAAATATATATTATACTGTAATAATAACATAACAGTAATAATAAGCATAATAATATAATCTAATTCGGTATAATATTGTTATTAATATATTAGTGTTATTATTATCATTATTATTCTTTTAGCTAGAGTATAATTGCAAAAAATAATTATTATAACGTAATTATTACGTAATAACGATTTAATTAAAAAATGATCTAATCATTATTATAAAACGTTATTATTGTTATTATTTTTGTTATTACTATTATATTTAGGTGTTATTAGTAGTCGTTTTGTAGAACTATATATCGATAACTGCAATAATTGCAATACATAATGATAATAATTGCAATATGTGATAATAATTGCAATAATGTGATAATGATGATGATAATGATGATAATGATGATGAATGATGATGATACGATAAGCATATGATAATCATGATAATAATGATGATAATAACATTAATTGTGTCCATATATAATCAAAAACATTTAAAAGAAAAAAAATCCCAAAGTCGAAAAGCGGCAAAATCTAGCGAAATATAGCCTTTGAGAGTATACTCCAAAATGACGTTTTTTTCCATTCAATTTGATGATTTTGGCAATTTTAGTATATGATAATAATTACCAGAATTCTATTAATCATGGACAATAATGATGGATAAAAGTGAGAATAAAGAAATTTGGATAACAATTTGATGATTTTTAATATTATTACTATTATATTATTATTATCAATATCATTGTTATAATTATTATTATTATTATTATTATGATTATTATTATTATTATTATTATTATTATTATTATTATTATTAATTTATCATTATTATGATTATTATTATTATTATTATTTATTATTATTATTATTATTACTTTAAATTAGTATTATTGCCCAAAAATATATATTATAACTGTACTACTAACAATACCAGTAAATAATAGGCATAATATAATCCTACAATCGTATATATTGTTATTAAGATTTTATGTTATTATTATCATTTTATCTTTTTACTAGTATTATATTGCAAAAATAATTATCTATAACAGTAATACCTTACAGTAATAACGATGTTATTAAACAATGATCTAATGAATTATTATAAAACTTTTATTTGTTATTATTATTGTTATTACTATTATTATTGTAGTTGTTATTAGTATAGCTTTTGTAGAACTATATATCATAAATGCAATAATTGCAATAATAATGATAATATTGCAATAATGATGATAATATGCAAAATGATGATAAGGATGATGATAATGGATGATTGATGATAATGATGATGATAAACGATAATAATGATGATAATCATGATAATATGATGATAATAACAGGAATTGTGTCCATATATTAATCAAACAGTAAAGAAAAAAAATCCCAAAGTCGAAAACGGCAAAATCTAGCGAAATATAGCCTTTTGAGAGTAGACTCCAAATGACGTTTTTTCCATTCTTTGATGATTTTGGCAATATTAGGGTAATAATGATAATAATACCAGAATTCTATTAATCATGACAATAATGATGATAAAAGTGAGAATAAAAGAGAATTTGGATAACATTTGATGATTTTTAATATTATTACTATTATCCTTATTATTATCAATAGCATTGTTATTATTATTATTATTATTATTATTATTATTATACTTTAATTATTAGTATTATTGCAAAATATTATTATAACTGTCATAATAACACTAACAGTAAATATAAGCATATAATAATAATTACTAATCGTATCATATTGTTTATTAATATTATTATTGTTATTTATTCATTATTATTCTTTTTACTATTAGTATACTTGCAAAATAATTATTATAACGGTAATAATTACAGTATAACGATGTTAATTAAAAAATTATCTAAATAATTATTATAAAAACGTTATTAATGTTATTATTATTGTTATTACTATTATTATTGTAGTTGTTATTAGTATAGTTTTCGAACTAATATATCCTAATGCAATAATTGACATAATAATGATAAATTGCAATAAGATGCTAATACTTGCAATAATGATGAATAATGATGATGATAATGCTGATAATGATGATAATGATGATGTAACGATAAAAAAAAAAAAAAAAAAAAAAAAAATAATGATGATAATCATGATAATAATGATGAATAATAACAGGAAATTGTGTCCGTTATAATCACAAACAGGTAAAAGAAAAAAAATCCCGAAAAGTCCGAAAAGCGGCAAAATCTCGTCGAAATATAGCCTTTTGAGAGTGTGCTCCAAAATAGACGTTTTTTCCATTTCATTTGATGTTTTGGCAATTAGTTAGGGTAATATGAAATAATTACCAGAATTTCTATTATCATGACAATAATGATGATAAAAGTGAGAATAAAGAGAATTTGGATAACATTTGATGATTTTTATTATTATTACTATTATCATTATTATATCAATATCATTATTATCATTATTATTATTTATTATTATATTATTTATATTATTATTATTATTATTATTATTATTAATTATTATGTATTATCATTATTCTTATTATTATTAATTATTCTTATTCTTATTATTATTATTATTTACTTTAATTTATGATAATTATGCCAAATATATATTAAACTGTATAAATAACAAATAACAGTAATAATAAGTCATATAATATAATACTAATCAGGTATAATATTGTTATTATATTAATTATTGTTATTATTATCATTATTATTCTTTTTACTAGTAGTATATTGCAAAAATAATTATTCTAAACAGTAATAATTACAGTAATAACGATGTTAATTAAAAATGATCTAATAATTATTATAAACGTTATTATTGTTATTATTATTGTTTTACTATTATTATTTAGTTGTATTAGTATAGGTTGTAGAACTATATATCATACCTGCAATAATGCAATAATATGATAATAATTGCAATAATGATGATAAGAATTGCAATAAGATGATATTGATGATATAATGATGATATGATGATAATGATGATGATCACGATAATATGATGATAATCAGATAATAATGAATGAATAATAACAGGAATTTGTCCATATATAATCAAAAACAGGTAAAGAAAAAAAATCCCAAAGTCGAAAACAGCGGCAAATCTAGCGAAATATAGGCCTTTTGAGAGTATACCTCCCAAATGACGTTTTTTTCAATTCATTTGATGATTTTTGGCATTATTGGGTAATACTGATAATAATTACCAGAATTCTATATCTGAAATAATGGATGTATAATGAGAATAAAGGAGAATTTGGATAACATTTGATGATTTTTAATATTATTTAATATTAATCTTATTTATTATCAATATCATTGTTATTATTATATTTTGTATTATTATTATTATTAATTATTATATTATTATTATTTTATTCTTATTATTTATTTTATCATTATTATCATTTTATCATTATTATCATTATATTATTGATTATTATTATTATTATTATTATTATATTATTACTTTAATTATTAGTATTATTGCCAAATATATTTATAACTGAATAATAAACCATAACAGTAAGAATAGCATATTAAGAATATCTAATCGGTATAATATTGTTATTAATATTTTTATTGTTATTATTATCTTATTTATTCTTTTACTAGTAGTATAATTGGCAAAAATATTATTATAGAAACAGTAATAATTACAGTAATAACGATGTTATTAAAAAAAATGATCTAAATACTTTTTACAAACGTTATTATTGTTATTATTATTGTATTACTATTATTATTGTAGTTTATATTAGTATAGTTGTAGAACTATATATCATAACGGCAATAATTCATATGAATGATAATATTGCATAATGATGAGAATAAATTGCAATATGATGATAATGATGATTATAATGAATGATAATGATGATATGATTATGATAACGATAATAATTATGATAATCATGGATATAAATGATGATTAAATAACAGGACTTGTGGTCCATATTAATCAAAAACAGGTAAAGAAAAAAACTCCCCAAAAGTCGAAAAAGCGGCAAAATCTAGCGAATATAGCCTTTTGATAGTGTACGGCCAAAATGACGTTTTTTTCCATTCATTTGATGAGTTTGAATTATTAGGTAATAATGATAATAATTACCGAGAATTCTATTAATCATGACAATAATGATGAATAAAAGTGAGAATAAAGAGAATTTGGATCACTTTGAATGATTTTAAATATTATTACTATATCATTAATTATTATCAATAGCATTGTTATTATTAATTATTATTATTATTATTATTATTATTATTATTATTATATTATTATTTTATTATCATTATTATTATTATTATTTTATTATTATTATTATTATTATTATATTAACTTTAATTATTCGTATTATTGCCAATATATATTATAACTGTATAAGTACAATACCATAATAATAGCATAATAAGATATAATAATCGGTATAATATTGTTATTAATATTATTATTGTTATTATTATCATGTATATTTCTTTTTACTAGTAGTATAATGTGGCAAACATCTTATTATAACCAGTAATAATTACAGTCTAAACGATAGTTAATTAAAAAATATCTAAATAATTATATAAAAACGTTATTATTTGTTATTATTATTGTTATTATATTATTATTGTAGTTGTTTTATTAGTATAGTTGTAAACTATATATCATAACTGCAATAATTGCAATAATAATGATAATACTTGCGTCATTAATGATTGATAATAATTCAATAATGATGAGAATGATGATGATAATGATGATAATGTGAAATGATGATGATATCCGATAATAATGATGAGAATCATGTAATAAGTGATGATAATAACAGAATTGTGTGTCCATAATTAATCAAAACAGGTAAAAGAAAAAAATCCAAAAGTCGAAAAAGCGGCAAAATCTAGCGAAATATAGCCTTTTGAGAGTAACTCAAAATGACGTTTTTTCCATTCATTTGATGATTTGGCAATTATTAGGGTAATAATGATAATAATTACAGAATTCTATTAATCATGACATAATGATGATAAAAGTGAGAATAAAGAGAATTTGGATAACATTTGATAGTTTAATTTATTTACTATTTATCATTATAGTATCAATATATTGTTAATATATTATATAATATTATATTATTATATTATTATTAGTATTATATTATTATATATATATTATTATAATTATTATATTAATATTAATTATTATAATTATATATATTATTATTATTTTTATTATACTTTAATATTAGTATTATGCCAAAATATATATTATAACGGAATAATAAAAAATAACAGTAATAATAAGCATAATAATAATATACTAATCGGTTATAATAATTGTTATTAATAATATATTTAGTTATTATCATTATTATTCTTTTTACTAGTAGTATAATTGCAAAAATAATTATTTAAACAGTAATAATACAGTAATAACGATGTTAATTAAAAAATGATCTAAATAATTATTATAAAAACGTTATTATTGTTATTATTATGTTATTACTATTATTATTGTAGTGTTATTAGTATAGTTGTAGAACTATATTATAACTGCAATAATTGCAATAATAATGATAATAATTGCAAATAATGATGATAATACTTGCCATAATGATGATTATGATGACTGATAATGATGATAATCATGATAAAAATGATGATATTAATAGGAATTCTGTCCATATATAATGAAAAACAGGTAAAAGAAAAAAAAAGTAAAAAAAAATTGCAAAATCTAGCGAAATATAGCCTTTTGATAGTATACTCAAAAATGACGTTTTTTTCCATTCATTTGATGATTTGGCAATTAGGGTAATAATGATAATAATTACCAGAATTCTATTAATTATGGCAATAATGATGATAAAAGTGAGAATAAAGAGAATTTGGATAACATTTGATGATTTTTCATATTATTACATTACATATTTTATCAATATCATTGTTATTATTATTATTATTCATTATTATTTATTAGTATATTATTATTTATATTATTATTATTATGATTATTATCAGTATTATCATTATTATTCATGATTTATCATATTATTCGTATTATTATTATTATACTTTAATCATTAGTATTCTTGCCCCAAATATATATATAACTGTAATAATAACAATAACAAGTAATAATAGCATAATAATAATAATACTAATCGGTATCAATATTGTTATTAATATTATTATTGTTATTATTATCATTATTATTCGTTTTACTAGTAGACTAATTGCAAAAATAATTATTATAACAGAATATATTACAAGTAATAACGACGTTAAATTAAAAAAAATGATCTAAATAATTCTTATAAAAACGTTATTATTGTTAATTATTGTTTTACATTATATTGTATGTTGTATTAGTTAGTTGTAGAACTAATATAATTCATACTGCAATAATTGCAATAATAATGATAATAAATTGCATAATGATGATAATAATTGCAAAATGATGATAATGATGAGATAATGATGATAATGATGATAATGATGATGATAACGATAATAATGATGATAAATCATGATAAAATGATGATAATAACAGGAATTGTGTCCATATATAACAAAACAGGAAAAGAAAAAAAATCCCAAAAGTCGAAAAGCGGCAAAATCTAGCGAAATATATGGCCCTTTGAGAGTGTACCCAAAATGACGTTTTTTCCAATTCATTTGATGATTTTGGCAATTATTAGGGTATAATGATTAACTAATTACCAGAATTTATTAATCATGACAATTATGATGATAAAGTGCGGAAATAAAGAGTAATTTGGATAACATGTGAATGATTTTTAATATTATTATAGTATCATTATTATTATCAAATATCATTGTGATTATTATTAGTATTATTATTATTATTATTCTTTTATTATTATTATTATGATGTTTTTTATTATTATTATTATTACATGATTATACATTATTCAGGAGTATCATTATTTTATGATTAGTAGTAGATTATTATTATTATTATTATTATTATTATTATATGATAGTACTTTAATTATTTAGTATTATTGACAAAATATATATTATAACGTAATAATAAACAATAACAGTAATAATAAGCATAATAATAATTAATTACTAAATCGGTATAATATTGTTATAATATTATTATTGTTATTATTTATAATTTATATCTTTTTACTAGTAGTATAATTGCAAAAATAATTATTTATAACAGTAATAATTACAGTTATAAACGATGTTAATTAAAAAATGATCGAAATAATTAGTATAAAAACGTTATTATTGTATTATTATTGTTAAAATTACTATTATTATTGTAGGTGTTATTAGTATAGTTGTTAGAACTATCTATCATAACGGCAATAAGCAATAATAATGATAATAATTGCAATAATGATGATAATAATGCAATAATAGATGACTAATGATGATGATAATGATGCTAATGATGATAATGATGATGATACGATCATAATGATGATAAAACCATGAATAATAATGATGGCTAATAACAGGAATTGTGTCATACATAATCAAAAACAGTAAAAGAAAAAAAATCCAAAAGTCGAAAAAGCGGCAAAACTAGCGAAATATAACCTTTGAGAGTATAATCCAAAATGACGTTTGTTCCATTTCATTTGAGATTTGGCAATTATTAGGGTAATATGATAATAATTACAGAATTCTATTAATCATGACAATAATGATGATAAAAGGGAGAATAAAGAGAATTTCGGATACATTTATTTAAAAAAAAAAACCAAAAAAAAAAAAAAAAAAAAAAAAAGTCCACAAAAATATTTTAGCACCCATTCTTATGTTTCTTCGTGGCTTTATTTCTGATTCCTAATTACAGGGAAGTAGTAAAACTAGAGGTTATACATTCTTTCTTCCTTGGTTCAACTGTACATCACCACTGTCGTCCTTAGTTATCGTCTATTTATGGAAATACTCGATGATAATGGAGTTGTTATGTGTTGTTATTATTATTATTATTATTATTATTAATATTATCGTTTTTATCGTTATTATTGGCTGTCATCCTTATTATACCTTTTAATTGATATTTGTGTAGTAGAAATAACTTTGGTAGTTGTCATAATAGCAGTTCTGGTATCATAATGATATAATGGTGGTATTAATTATAATAATGACAATAGAAATAATAATTTAAAAATAAATAAATAAATAAATAGTAATAATAATGATACACGAGTTTCTCCTATCTAGTCTCTAAATCCACGTTTTCTACGTCTACTGCTTCCAAAGAAAATCGTAACCTTTGCATTTCATGTGTTTCTTTTAATTGGTTTTGGAAAAAATAAAGACATCTACTACTGAGTCAACCCAGCAAAATGTTTCGTTTGCAGGAATATGTAAATAAATGTGTTTTTAGTATCTGTATATGAACACTACAATTATTTTATTCTATTGTTATTTTTTTCCTCGTCTTTGCTTCTGTGATGAATTCTTGAAAACCATTTAATTTACTTTTTTCTTTATATCTTGGGCATATCTGCTAATTGAAGCGTTCAAAATGTATAAACTCCAAATATCTGATAGTACCAGGGAAAAAAGTGATTTGGCAACAAATAACATTAAAACTGAAGACAAAGGGGCTATTCCCTTAATCCAGACACCTTTGGTAAAAAAAGGGGGAATTTAAAAACAGTAATTATATATAATTTTTAATTGTGTATTTTTATTGTAAAATCCAAAACAGTTGAAAATTGCAGACTGGATATTTATACTGCGCGTATTCCGTTTTATCCTTGAAACCTATGGATATGCCACTTTCCAAACAAGGGGGGAATATCATGTAGCATATGGCAGCTCTCTTTATCCAACTCTTACCTCCTTTTATAAGAATTTTCCGTTCATATTCTTGTTTATAATATCATTGACACAGACGCGCGCGCGCTCAAAATAATATTAACTAGAATACTTTTTAATTTCATGGCACAGCATTTCAAATTTTACAGCAAAATATGATGTATGGGATTAATTCTAAATATATTGATACATTTCTGATTATCATTATTGCAACCATTATCATTTTTATTATTATTATCATCATTGTTACTACTACTGTTATCAATATACAATCAACCATCAAATGCAGGGTCAGGGAAAGGCCTAAATCCTTTCTAGAAAGTTTTCTATAATGAGTTTTGTATCACCTTTATCAACAGCAAAGAGAAAAAGGTAAGCAGAAGAATCAGAGTAAAAAACAAGAGAGATTTTGCGCAACAGCGGCTGAAAAGAATAGTACACCTATTCATATATATATATACTTTTTTTTTTTTTTTTTTTGAGAATTTGCACTTCAGAGACAAAAGCTCTCTGAATGTCATGGTTGAAAGAATATATTTTGGTGATTTGCGAATTCTGCATTTGC